>NW_009185645.1:596-805 GCF_000690835.1 Fulmarus glacialis | reverse complement strand
AGGAAGCACCGTGACAGAAATAGAGGGGTACTGAGGTGGCCGGAGAGACAAAAGAAGGCTTGAGGGCACAAAGGTACTCGAGAGGGGATTTGAACAGATGTCATGAGGGAGACGCCAACCCATTGGAGGTGAGCGAGATGGAGGAGAGGACAAAAAGACTCCCGAGGAAGAGGGATGACCCGAGGAGATGTTCTGACAAACCGAGAGGG
>NW_009185645.1:0-476 GCF_000690835.1 Fulmarus glacialis | reverse complement strand
AAACAAGAAATAATTAAAAAATAGGGATAGACAGCTTGATAAAAGTAGACATAGAAAGAAAATTTAAAAAGCAAAAGGGTACAAGGCAGAGGAGAAAAAAAAAAAGAAAAAATAGGGACAGAAAACTAGATAAAAACAGACATAGAAAAAAAATTGAAAACCGAAGGCATTAAAGGAGGAAAAACTTAAAATATAGGGACAGCAAACTAAATAAATGGAGACATAGAAAGAAACTTGAAAAATTGAGAAACAGACAAGAAAGAATTAAAAAAATAGGGACAGGAACTAGATAAAAACAAATGTAGAAAAAAATTTTAAAAAGCAACAAGATTAAGGAAATAAAGGAAAAAAATTAAAAACAGGAACAGCAAACTAAATCAACAAAGACATAGAAACAAAATTTAAAAAGCAACAGGGTATGGCATTGACTAGAATGAAATAAAAAATACAGTGAATTGGATAAAAGTAGCTATAGA
>NW_009185644.1:0-29921 GCF_000690835.1 Fulmarus glacialis | reverse complement strand
GGGTTGGTCTCTTCTCCCAAGTAACTAGCGATAGGACGAGAGGAAATGGCCTCAAGTTGCACCAAGGGAGGTTTAGATTGGACATTAGGAAAAATTTCTTTACTGAAAGAGCAGTCAAACATTGGAACAGGCTGCCCAGGGAAGTGGTTGAGTCACCTTCCCTGGAAGTATTTAAAAGATGTGTAGATGCGGCGCTTAGGGCATGGTGGTGTTGGGTTGATGGTTGGACTCAATCTTAGAGGTCTTTTCCAACCTTAATGATTCTATGATTCTAATCCATTCCATTCATCATTCATTCAAGTAAAGAAACAGAATTGTATCATCCCCTTCCCCAATTTAAAACACAGTTTTTAAAATATATGTAGAATTAAATGTATAACCAGTTAACAGCTTTGAATTCTCTTTTGGGAGTGTTTGGGGAGTTTTTGTTTCATAGAACAGGATTTGGTGTCATCTTCAAAGGGAAGCTGGTTTTGCTGTTAAACATAAAAAAAATGCTATTTAGATAACTAATTATAAAGTCTGACCTTTGTACTTTTACTTTCTTATAGTATTCACTATACAACACTATCTGTACATAAAAGTGGAGCAGAAGATACAGGCAACATTATACACATCCTTGCTAATGTATAACTAGTTAGGAATACTAAGAGAGGCTGGAAATTTTACTGGAGTTATAGTGTAATTCTTTTAGGCAATCTTGCACTATCAGTCTAATTGCTTACTGGGGTTGAAAAGCATTACTATACATTTATTGCAAATAAAAGCTCAGTAGTTCTGGTACAACAGACTGACCAACATGGGCATCAATAATGCACAACCCTTCCAGGGTCCGTGGGGCTTAATGGTGAGCAGAGGGCTTGACTGAACCAGTTGCAGAGGAAGACTGTATATGTACTTTGCACCCATAATTATAGTTTGAGGTTAAGGACGACCTGCCTTCTCCTGTTCCCTTCCTAACGAGTTTGTAATATATACAATAGCTGGCATGCCCTGTAGCAAAGTAAAGCTAACTCAGTTGCAAAAGCAGGACAGAACATTACAGCATGGCTTAGTGTATTTCAGTACTAGCTACATTTTTTTAAATGGTATAATTTATTATGAAAAAATATTGAAACACAATATTAAAGAACCACAGAGAAAACAAACAAAAAAACCCCACCACTAAACCCTTTCTTTTAAGAAGTGAAGAACTTGACCAAAACCTGGACCTAAGGTCCTCTACCTGCCCCTTCCCTATCCTGCTGACTGATAGTGCTTCCAGCAGCACATTAGCATAACATGGAGTTAATCAATGCTGCTTCAGAAGGAAAATGCCACCTAATGAATCCCCAGTGGCACTTTCTTGTGCACCAGGTGCTTTTGCTGCGGGTGTGCCAGCCTGGAACAGATCAAGATTGCCTGTTTAAATTGTGAATTCCGACATGCCCCAAGCTGTGCAGCATTAGGAATGGTGAATTCAGATGCAGTAATGATCCATGTACTCTCTTTCTTTGAAGGCCCTCTGATGCCAGGTTAGACTCTAAGATTAGTGGTTATGTGAACGGCACTGCAAGTAGTTCCACTTTTAAATATGTTGTTATAGAAATCAAATAAACTCGAGTGGCTAGTTTTAAATGAACTCAGATGATTATTAAATGCTTATAAAACTGTAATTAACATAGATCTGCCTCCTTGTGTAGGATTATGGTATGGACATTCACATAGCTGGCAGACTTATTTCTGAACCAATATATCTTGCCTGACTTTATGGAGGAAGATTTACAAGTATATCTCGGTTGAAGCACTACAGATTTGTAGAAGAGATCAGTTTCAGTTACAGCAGGGGAAAAAAAAAAAAACCAAACCTTGTAAAATCCCTAAGGAACTTCATATTTTTTCCTGTATTTTTGCTGATTTTAATGTCAATATTTCCATAAACTTTTAAGCCTTTCTCAGATCCAGGGACTTAAAATTATCATTATGTCTCTTGCTGGAACAATAGCTACAAACAGCTAATAGAACATATGGTTACTTATGTGTAATGCTAGGCATACCTGGGTGATGGAGAAGGCTGCACTATACACTAACAGTGGCACATGACTTGCATCTTTAGTGGTGCTGACCAAATTCTTCACTGATGCAAAGTGAATTAGCTGTAGTGAAGTCCGCAGCAAATTTATGTCACTGATTAGAATGTTTAAAAAAAAAATAAATAAATTAAAAGTCATTGTAGCAGGAGCTTGTTATAGGTTGCAATTTCCAAGTGACATCTGCATCTCCATGGTATTTCACTGCATAGTGAACAACAAACCGCTTAGCTCCCTTACCCCATAAAGGAAGGGTTGTAATTAAAAGGAAAAAGCCTTCAGAAAGGGTCCTTTAAATGACTTTTTTCAGGAGTGGAAAATGATCACTTCCACAAATTTCTTTCTCTCTCCGCCTAGAGATAGAAGCACTGTAAAAGAGGGTAGGCTGCCTGCTCTGGGCCTCAGCCGTTCTGGGAAAGCACTGCACACAACTGGTCAGGGTGCAAAGCAACAAAGGGATACTTTATGCTCAGTTCATGGGTACTTTCATCAGCTGATAAGGATGTGGCCTTTTCAAAACAGCTTTCTTAATTTCCAAAATGTCTCTCAAATCCACCTTGTACTCTGGTATTTTAGAGCTATGCTTACTTGCTAAGAGCATGGAGTACACAAGGAGGGAAAACAGAAGAGGGTCTCTATACATTTACAAAATTAAAAATGATTGAGTCATTTCCAGCCACAAACAAAAAGCATGACTGACTGACATTTGGAAGACTTAATCTGTCTGATGACTTCTTTGGAGAGACAGCAGTTTATAATAGATGAAGATCTGCACCTTAACCTTCTAGGTTTTTATTTAAAAGGCTTAGTTTATGGCTTTGAAAGCTTAAAACATAATCTTTTAGAATAAAAATGTTAAGGTCAGAAGCAGCTGTTTTTCACAATATTAAACTACAAGTTCAGCACTACTTCACTAAAACTTTGGAGGAACAGAGTGGCAAGCCATATTTTAACATTCTTTTAACAAGCAATTTTCTTCTATTTTCACTGACACTCAAACATAACATCTCCAGTGAATTAGGAGGCAGAACAACATCTCTATAACAGTATAGTTATAACTAATACATGATAATATTATAACACTAACTTGTGTTATTGCTTATCTCAAGCAGTTTAAGGAACAAATCCATTATTAAACTAGTTTTATTGTGATCATTATGTTTCCTCAACATAAATAAGTTCTGCTTAAAATTCAAGGTAACATTTAAATTCCCTATTTGGGAGGCTTCAGAAATCTATTTTAAATGTCATTGAGACAGTCACACTGTTTGTAGGTTCTTAGTATTTTGTTCCTTTTAGCCTTTCTCATTTTCTATTCCTTCTGTAGGAGGCTACATACTGATTTGCTTCTTTTACCTTATTGTGGAGGTTTCCCTATTCCCTTCTGGGATCTCTCTCAACAAAGAAACCAACATGTTTTAGAACTTTCTGCTGAAGTTTCTTCCATTTTTATTTTCTATTTAACATAAGGCATCATTTTGGCAGAAAACAGGTAACGAGCCCCCAAATTAAGAGTTAGTACTACAATAGTTCATGAATCAATTACATCTATTGCTACAAATACAATATATTTTGGTGCTTGAGAGAGGACTTTTTCTCCAAAGTAGGTGTTACTATGGTCTGAATTGCATTGGAGAAACAATTTTCACAACAAATATCTGAATAATAGTCAGTAAACTCCTTATGAAGGAGTTCTAGGCACCTCACATTCTTGTGAATGAGAGAAGGCTACACTGGGTTAAAAAACAAAAATGGAGGAAAGCTTTCTATAAAGATAGATGACATCAGGAGGAAAGCTGATGATATGTATACCATAGAGAAATTTTACTTAAATCAGGAGAGCTTAATTATATCAATAGCAAAAAGAATACCACAGTGCATTACAGGAAGGAAATGGTAGAACCATTTGAAAAAAAATTAGGTTTTAATTACTATGCCTGTCTCACATGGGTAAAAAAAAAAAAAAAAAAAAATAAAAATCTAAGCAGTTCATGTAGTCCCCAGCCTTTCTCCAATGGGAAAAAAAAAAAAAAAAAAAAAAAAAAAAGGTATTTATGAAAGAGTTCCGTGACTAACTAGGGAAAAGTTAAGGTCAAGAAATTTCAAATCCCTGGACCTGAAGATCTTGGCACCCAGCCAGAGTTTCAGACAACAAAAAGGAAGCTACTGTTCTGTTAATGCTTTAATGGTAAACCAGATAATTGGAAAACTTGGCAGCCTGACATAAACCAACACAGACAAACCCAACACAGGATGAATACAGATATAAGAAATTAACAAATTATTAAAGAGTGATGTTATAATTAATGCCAATCCACATGAATAAGTGGAATACAGGTCTTAGGAAAGGAAAATGTGATAGTTTTTTATGAGATTACAAGATTTTTTTTGTTTATGGAAAATTGATGTGATGCAGTTAGACTCTAAGGCATTTAACTTGTCACTTCATATCTTAAGTGGTACAACAGGATATTGGTACTGTATTTCACAAGTTAAGTAGATTAAAAGCAGGCAAACATACAGGTTTCATATGTAATTAAGAAAGAGAAACTTTATTAATCTAGTCATGTTTCTAGAGAGGTTGTTACATGGATTTGTTCTAGCCCTTCTCTAAACATTTTTACAAATAACTTGGGGTGGACAGGGAGGATGTCTAAGTCAAAACATTTCTAAATTGACATAAAGACTGAGACAGGGATCAAGGAAGTTATACTGTAATCACTGAAAACTTTTAGCATTCTTATTCTGATAAACCTCCTTATAAAGCCCTTCAAGCTCTGAAACCAGATCATCGCTTACCTTAAAAGAGAGATTTCTTTAACAGGACATGCACCAAGTGTGAGTGGCTAATAGCCAATACAGAGTTTCCCTCAATAAAATGGCTTCTCTATCCCTGGGTTAACTGAAAAGATGGGGGACCTTCTTGCAGTTCAAGCAATTCAAGAGTGGTTAGCTTGTGTATCTATTCATAGTTTTTATTACATAGATGAATTTGTTCTGACCTCCTTTAGGTAGTACTAATTTTGCTGAACCAGAAATCATATTCTAAAAGACATATTGTGCTAGATCTGGCCGGCATGAAGGTATGACGTTAACTTTATTCATAGCAGCCTGTATTGTGCTGTGCTTTGCATTTGTGGCTAAACCAGAATCCTTCTCACAGGCTGCACTCCTTCAGGAAACATCTGCTCTACCATGGTCTCCTCCAGGGGCTGCAGGGGAATCTCTGCTCAGGCGACTGGAGCACCTCCTCTCCCGGCGCTTCCCCTCCCCTCGGGGCTCGCAGGGCTGTTTCTCACACTTTCCCCCCCTCCTTCCTCTCTCTGACTCTCCAGCATTTTGCCCTTCCTTACCCAGGCTCTCCCCCACCGTGGCTGCGGGGCTCAGCCGTGCCCTGCGGTGGGTGGGTTGGAGCCGGCTGGAACTGGCTGTGTCCGGCACGGGGCAGCCCCGGCCACTCCTCACAGGGGCCGCCCTGCAGCCCCCCACTGCCACAGAGAACCAGTACATATATAAAAGTCATATATAGTCAAAAGTTGTAACAGCATGAACGGCGTAAACCGGTAACACAAGAAAAAAGTGTTATCCTATTTCACACTAGTAAGTAAGAACACCATTTAGGTTGTACACATTTCAGTAACTGACACAAAGATTCACAACATTGAGACCAAATTTTGGCCCTATGAATTCACAACGACCTAAAAATCAGGAAACTACAGCTAGAGCTGTTTCTTTTGAAATGCTTCCTCTCAGCTGGATTTAATTCCAGCTAAATTTTTAATTTGAAGACACTGAACAATGTTTCTTCTTTGCTTCCTCTGTATCAGTTAAAATTAAAAAAAAAAAAAAAAAAAAAAAAAAAACACATTGCTATATTTCCTTTCAGTTCTCCAAGCTAAAGAGTCCTTGTGTATTTGATCATCCCTTCTATATCTTTGGTCATCCTTCGTGCCTTGTCTGAATTACTATTTTTTTTTTTTATTCTACTGTAATCTTTTTTATTTTAAAGTTTTTATACAGAAATAGAAGCTAGTTTTCATACAGATGCCCATAACAAAAACAATTTGCTAGAAGACAAAATTAAAAAAAAAAAAGACTTAAATTCATTCTCATATATATATTGACATCAACTAAAAAAACATAATGGTTGTTTATTATGGAGATTTTAAAAAGTGGAATGTAGGTTTCTTTTAAATATGTATATTACTTCAAAAGTTCTCAGAAGACATGAATTGGACATATGCACGGGAACACCTCTGGTCTTTCTTATACGGGTGGCCACATGAAAACCTCAAAGATGAAGTTCTTGAAAAGTAGTTTAGAGGGGAAAAAAAGAAGGAATTTATTACGAAAGAAGTGGAAAGGGGAGAGAAGAGAGCTATTCAAGATTCAGACTTGTGGCAGGCTGGAGACTGCCAGGATGGGGAGCAGCTCTGCAGAAAAGGACATTGGGCTCTTCATAGATAGCAAGCTGAGCTTGCAGGCTGCCCTGACAGCAAAGACAACCAACTGCATCCAGGGCTGTATGACAGGAGCACAACTGGTAGACTGAATGAAATGATTGTCTCACCCATACTCACACTCTTTAGATCACATCTAGACATGGCATCCAGTTTTGTGTCCCCCAGTACAAGACAGACATCAAACTGAAGCAAGATCAGGGGAGGGCCACAAGGACATTGGGTCTGGAGGACTTGCTCTGTGAGGGGAGGCTGAGGGACCAGGGCTTGTTCAGTCAGGGAAAAGGTAGCTACAGGGGACCTAACAGCAGCCTCCCAGTGCCTATAGGGTGGTTACTGGGGAGACTGAGCCATGTTCTTACCGTGGTGCATGGTGGGAACATGAGACATGGGGCAGATGCTGAAACAAGAGAGGTTCAAACTAGATAAGGAGAAACTTTTTCCCCCATAAGGACGGGTAGGCAGTGGCCCAGGTTGCCCAGAGAGGCTGTGTAATCTTAGCCCTTGGAGGTTTAAGACTCAGCCAGAAAAAACCTTGTCTGACCTTATAGCTGTCCCTGTTTTGAGCAAGAGTTTGGTCTAAAGACCTCCCAGGGTCCCTTCCAAGCTGTTGTCCTATGATTCAACAGATATATGGTAAGCAACTTAGAAACAAGCCCCTGATCCTCTATTTATGAGTTTTCTGTAAAAAGTGAGAGTACAATCAAAAAGAAAGTGCATTTACATTTAGTCATTGGTGAAAATTATCAAGCTAGCAAGCAGAATATTTTGCTTGCATAACCTATCAGGCTTAAAATTGCCATAGTTCAGCGATAATCAAGAAATGGATTTTTAGTTCTGTGGGAACAGACAAACACTGAGAACAGTCTGTTTCAAAAGCAGCACAACAAAACAGCCCTTCCCCCGACATTCCCCATGAAGAAAATTTTAAAGATAAGGGAGAATACCAGATGATCAAAAAGTATTCTTCACATAAACTTTTCATTTTGACATACATGCATATTTAATGTAATACAGAAATCTGACTGTGATGCTTGATTTTTTAAATGTCATTGAAGCTGACATGAAGCTTATTCTATCCTCTTTTCCACAGATAAATTCTTGATATGATGAAAAGATTCACACTGAACAAATGTGGACCATGTCCCCCAGAGCTCTGCAAGCTCTGCAGCAGCTGCAGTGGGAGGTAGCAACTCAAAGGTAGGTGCCCCATGTAAGCAAGTGGAGCGGAAAGCAACACACACTCAGTAACCCAACATAGAAATAGTAAAGAAACAGTAACAAAAAACACAATTTCCTTTTCCCTCAAGTTTCAGTGGAGCATCTGAGATGAACATTAGCGTAAATAGTGGGCTAGTAGACTATGTGATTTCAACCCCCTCGATGTTACTGATACAACCTATAATGCACACAATATTCATTCTGTGCTTCTATTGGAGTATGACAACAGCGATGAGCCGAAGGGCTACACAGCCATCAGTACATAAGGGATATGTCACTGCTATTTATAGATAGATGTCCGAAGACAACTTACATGTATCACTGGGATGGCAATAGTGTAACATATTAATTTAGCATGGACTCCTCTAGAACTGAGAAGTTTGAACATTGTTGTTTTCATAGGCTTTTCTTTTTTCAGTAGCATTTTATTTCCTGTTCTTTCTAAGGCCCACCCCTGTTCTTCTGAGAACTTTGAAATTTTATCCCTGACCCTACTTCCACTCAAATTAAATTCAGTGCCAATATATTCCTAAATTGTTCCAATAAGCCATTTATATAGGACAATTTTAATGGAATCTTTCTCTACCTTGGCACTTTATTACCGTCTTTCCTTCCCACCTTACCTACATACATGCCAAAGGAGATTCTCTAAGGAAACTACAATCAGCGTAAAGGCTAATTATTTGCTTTTAAAGTTGTGAAGAGGAAAAGATAAGTTACTAAGTCAGTATTTATCACCAAGAAAAATAACCAATTTATCACTAGGCTAAAAAACCCATACTCTGAGAATCTAACAGTGGAATAAATGGAGCAACCAGATAAGTAAGTCTGTAATCCTGGTGCTGGCAGCTTGCAGAAATTAAAAACAAAACTTAAAATAATGAATAACTATACAATAATTTAGACAGCAACAAATAAGAGCTGCTAAGCACAGTCATGTCCCAAGCGGCTCAAAGAACCAACAAGAGACCCTGTTATAAACTTCATTGTCACACAACTCCAATCTGCTGTCTTTTTAGCTAAAAAATACTCAGTAGAAGAAATACCTCTTTAAAAAAAGTTTCCTCTGTTTTCAGATCAATGGCAGAAACTTCTGAACATGTATAATTCTCAAAGTTTCTATTTTCAACCAAAATATGTTCTCAATTAAATAAAAATAAAAGGAACATCAAAAAAAGAAATGACCAGACTCTACTAGAAACTGTAACTTTTTTTTAAAAATCGGGTTTGAATTACTCTAGATACACAGGTTATCTTATAACAATTTAAGCATGGAATAAAAGACTTCTGTTAACATCTTCACCACTTGCAGTAAGAAACAGAAAACAGACGACACAGAAGTCAGCAATGCTCTGGTTCCTCCTTTAAACCCAGTTTCTTTATCGCTTAAGGTGATAAAAGCAATCTGATTTTAATTTTTATCACTAACTTGAGTGGAAACAGAAGTTCAAACAAATTTTGGAAGTCTTGTCCTTAGTTGAAGAAAACTTGGGATACAAAGTGTAATGCCAAAGTTTCCAGTGTAAGGATATTTCAATAGTAACAGAATAATGTCTCACTAACAATGGACAAAAACTCTCTCAGACAGTTGGGCACCTAATAACTTACTTTTTTTTTTTGGTGAGTTTCAGAGTTTTTTGGCGGGTTTTAGGGGTTTTTTTGTTAAGCCTAAAAGTAGAAGTTACTCATCAAGAAGCCTTATCAAGGAGAATGTTTCAGCCACAAGTGAAATTAATTATGCAGCACTGGTAAAGCAAGGCTCCATTTAAAGTAATTATCACCCCAATTAGAAATCAAAGAGAATTAATATCAGGACTTTATTTGCATCAGATAAAGTTTGTAAAGCTGTCCAGATCCCATTATAAGTTTTAGTTTATAAGGCAACATTTCAGCCCATTGGTACAGTATCTATGTGTCAGAAAACAAAACAAAACAACCCCCCCTCCTCCCCCCCAAAAAAAAACCCCACCAAAACCCCCACAAAACCCACACACCTACAGAACTTAAACATAAAGGGAAACCTGTTCCTCCTTTTGCTCTCATCATTTGTGATTACTCCTCACCTCCTACTCCTACAGTGCCCAGTATAAAATGCATTGGGAGATGTACTGAGACCTGAAGTTCTTAGACCACTCCATCCTCTGAAAGATTCACCAATCCAATTTAGTCAGTCAAGATGATTATTACAATCCTTCTGAGTCCTACTGAAGCAACTACTGCAACACAAGGGTTTTTGCAGCCCTGCAGATACAGTAATCTCAAATAGGATTTCTTGTTTCTCCCAAGCTAACCCTTCTTCCAATTAATCATCTCCAAAATTTTTCCTACTCTGGTATTTTGCTACCTGTAACCACCTGTTTCTTCATTATAGTAGCCAGCAGTTTTTAATGTCTTGACAATAATATTAATTTCATGTACAGATCACCAGCCAAATTCAACCAGCATACTTATTTACCTTGAAGAACTGCCAGATATAGTCTAAACTCACCTTATTATTATAAGCAGAGAAAATTGAAGTGAAGTTCTCTTTGTCAGAGGGAGAGCAGGGAACTCAGGTAAGGGATGTGCCTTTAGTTGGTAAGATTAGTTGTTTATAATACCACACAATCCGCTTTCAAACTATCTCCTTGCATTATTTACGATAGAAAGAATAATGGGCTAAAAGATAATGCCTCTCCCATAATGTTAATAGAGATAATTGTTAGCTGCTTTTTGGTTGTGTGCCTGAGTTTTTAGTTCTGCTCAAAGATGTGAAGGGATATTTGCTGTTGTGCATTTGATAACGTTGATTCCTCAGTAATGCTTTTTTAATTATGGTTTGTTCTGTCCTTACATTATTTTCCAGAAATAAGTAGTAGACATTCTCTCTCCAAAATCCTGTTTTAATCTGGCTCATTCCACATTCAAAATCAAAATATTTTTGTAATGCTACAGTCAGAATAAGCAATTCTGGTTTAATGTTGTCCATCTCCGCATATCTAACAGCATGCTAATGTAAATATAAAAGATAATAGATCTATTAAATATGGCTACAATTAAAGTATAGCTAGCCCTTCCCACCTTAGTTATAAGCTGTTTATAATTTTGCCAAACTGCTTAAAAGTAAAACAGTCTGGTTTGGTGGATGCATTAGCATTTCCTTTACTAGAGAAGTCAAGTAAAAATAAAGTTCCCCTATCTGAGAGTGAGTAACAATGGCAAAATGATGTTTTATGTATTTTGGAGATTAAATATGCAAATCTGTTGCCTCCCATCTCCTTCAGAATTTTCAGTTTGGCATAGTAACCAATTTGGCATAAGAACTTTACTTCTTTCCCAACCACAACAAAAAAGTTAACCAGAATTTGCGCATGCTGAAGAGAGTTTCTTCATGCTTCTACATGAATTAATTCAACTTCAAGACCTTCAAATAGTAAACATAACCTATAGTAGTAATCTTTAGAAGGTGCTAAAGTTTTGTTTCTTTTTATTCTTTCATTCTTTTAATATTATAGTCATCTAGATACACAGTACTAGGAAAATCTAATTTTGAAGTGAAATTAATATGAGAAGTACTGTGTTCTATAATGTTTTTCAATAAAATTGGCTTAGTCAAAACTGACAACCCTCCAGTGCAGTATAAGCATTTTTGCCACCAAATGAAGTTGCATTTGGAATTATTTTTACTACTCATATTTATTTATATTAGGTAACCTGTGTATTTTGACATGTATTGCACTTTAACATTCTCAAATGAAGTAGCTCCACTGACAGTATCTATTCCATGTGAAAGAAGTCTAATGCATGATCTAGAAGAGGAAGTGGAACTATTCCAGGCACTCTGAAGATCTCAAAAGTGAAAGGAAAACAACAACTATACCATGCTGTGGAGAGGAGGGATGCTAGAACCTCAATATCTTCAGCAGATACTTCAAAGGATACTGTCTCAGAGTAATACAGAGCTGGTTTTCTCATATTGTAGGAATAAAGAAAGAATTTATACTGAAAATTTGATGTCTTTTTTTTAACCTGAGAAACTAGAGATAGAAGACCCTGACATTTCTATTTTAGTATCTTTTTTAAAAAATCTCATTCATACTTAAAATCATATTCACTAATTGATATAATAATTTGGCATTATTTTAAATAACCTGCCCTATTTCTTGTCTTGAATCTGCTGCCTGTATCCTTCACAGATTCTCCTTAACCTAATACAATATGTTTATTTCCTCTGCAGGAACAAATGGTTGGTAAACATGATGTAAAAATTACACCAAGTGACAGCAGGCTGTACAAATATTCAACATTTACAATCACATAAAGCTCCTATAAAACTGGGATGGGGTGTTTTGGGGTTTTTGTTTGTTTGTTTTTGTTTTTTAAGAAACAGAGCTATTTATTTTTCACAGGTGAAAAACACTACCTGTATTTATTGTGAGAATTATTCTTAAATTGGCAAAGAAAAGCTATAATTTCACATGGACAACACAATTTCAATACTGTATTGAGTGATTCTTTTCACAGTATCTTTCAAAAAGAATGGGACATGTTGCATTACTCTTTGCTCCACTTACTATTTCCATAGTTAGTAAGCAACCAACCAATAGTAAAATTTAGTGCTATATATGGTGCCAAAGACTGACAGAATAATGCCTTAAACTAAAAAGCTCTCACAAAAGGTAGCCTTAGAATTGTATTAAGAGAGTTATAGCAAAGCCTTGTTTGTAAAGTAAAACTCCAGGTCATATTCCAAGTCCTCTAACTATTATCTAGAACATTGAACGTGACTGTGCTCATTTCCCTTGTCATCAAACTGATGTCAAGATCCTATATCTTGGAACACATGAATGCCACTCTGCTGAACATGTTCATAAAGTGACACCTATATAAACTGTATAAAATTAATAATTAGAATATAAGGTTAAAATTATTTACTAGAATTCTGTTAGAAATTCAGGTTCCTTTACTGCTATTCCAATCTCTCTGTGCTCTGGGATAGATGCCATTTCTTTAAAGCTAATAATCCTAACCACCATTTTTCAGATCATAGGAAATACAAAAAAAGGCTTAAATTTCAGTATGAACTTGACTAAAATACCAGAATTTTTTCCTTACATACTGTCACTTTTGAGAGATACTTTCTGCATCACGCCTTGATGATACAGTTCATACTTAATTTCCTGAGTGTTGGAGGGGTGCCAGAATGGTCAGGAACGGTTGTGGGTATGTTGTTCGGGGGTTTAGGGTTTTTGTTTGGTTGGGGTTTTGTTAGATTTTTAGAACATATAAATGGACTATTAGCTTTCATTTCTGGATCCTGCTAACCCAGCAGTATGGCCTCAGGAGTGGGAAGCCAAATACCACAATGCCAGTGGTAGCACAAACTTTCTCCTTTTGGCTACAAAAAGACTGTCCGGTCATGAGAAAGGAAACAAGTAACAATCACTTGAAAAAACGACCCAAACTACCCAAAAGCCCATGCTATGCAAAGGTGAACCAGGGTTCAAAGTGATTGGCCATTATTACATACTGCAGTGGGCAATCACCTTGTAACCTTTACACATCCTTTTAAGAACATGTGTTCTGTTCAGCTTTAAACACTGCAGTTACTTTTTTCCTACCTTTTGTACTTGTTTAAGTTTTCCATTTATTATTTACGGTTTCTTATGCCAGCTTCTCAATTGCTCCGGAGCCCTATTTGTTCTGCTAGCAAGATACAAGACCGGTATAAGGCTTAATTCCTTCCAGACTATTTTATTTTGTAAAATTCAGAGAGACAGCTCTTTCAATAATTTCGAGGATTATCAGAGAGGAGTATAGGTGATGTGCTGCAATTGCTCTAAATATTGATCTATGGCTCCATTGGTTTTAACTGGTTTAATATAGATGCTCTTAATCTTTATGGTTGTGATGGTTCGACTCTTGTTCAGTTTGCTTTTTGAGCAACCTAGCAATTGTTTTATAACACTTCTTAGCTATGAAAGAAGTCAAAAGACATTCTTGAGTCAAACAAATATTTAAATAGCCTACAAAAAATTCATTCCTGTCTAAAACAGAACAGTTGGCACTCTCTTACAGAAGAAATAGAGATTGAACAGAAGACAGGAATGAACTAGGTCCCTTAACTTTCCAGACATAGTCATTATCTGTTGAGTTGTTATTTATGTGAATCGCCATTTTCTACCACATGTGCCAGAAAAGATGTTCATAAGACAGAGAAAGAGAGAGAGAGGAGGGGTCAAATCAAATACATGTTTCCTACTTTTTTATTGGAAAAATACTTCAGATCAGTTTTGAGGGGCGATTTGTTTGTTTGTTCCCACCCCCCAGTTCATCAACTCAATCAAGAAAATAAATTTACACAGTCCTAGAAACAGATCCTGAATCAGTTACACCAACAAAATACAAAATGTCAATATTAGAAGGTTTAAATTAAAATAAACCCTTAAACCAAAACGTATTTATCTTCAGGAATAGTATAGGTGAGCACACCTGTGTTCTACAGCTTTTCTCAATACTCACCATAGGGTCATATGGAATTATCTAGAAAGATTATAAATGGGAGACTGCCTGTAAGAGTGTGAGATTTAAGATGGAATTACCTATTAAAACCCTAATCTTTTAAAATTTGGAAATAGGCCTCAGCTGTTATTGTTTATGTCAATTGACAATTTAGATAATTATACCCATGAGTCTGACAAGGCAGATTTAATATTTCTGGGAGAACTACATCCAGCCATATCAAATAAGGAAATAAGAGCATAGAAAGCATACAACAAATGAATTCAGTTTGAAGCTAAACTGCACTTTCAGAGATCTCACTTTATAGATACATAGCAAGATGCTGAAACATTGTGGAAAAGGTGCTCTGCTTTTAAGTCCTAGTTTTTCTATATATCTTCAGCACCTAATCTGAGATAAATGATGTTTGGGAACAGTCGCTAGGAATTGGCAAGATGCTGCTTTTACTGAGATATTTCAGGTTTTCAAGGATGTGGCAGTAGATAAAGAGCTAAGAAATTTTCTTGATCTGAATGAATGGATGTCTAGATGTGCTGATAGACAGAAGCTACTTTTTTTACTAGCAGGTTTGTGGAATGAAACAGCTGGTGCTAACACTCACAGTATACAAGTTTTAGGGGGGGCTTATTTCAAACTACCTCTTGCCTGGCCCCACTGCCTGAACACTCAGCAGTTAGAGCTGCATCAGGTGCATGCCTGGAGCTCATCACCTGCTGCACCAATCTGAAAGGAATCACATCAGAATAAGTGTGAACATTTGCTTTAAAAGCACATGGCTGATCTCTACGAACAGGCACACTAGAGACAGAGGTGGTTAAGGTATGCAGTGACTTACATAGAAGGACTGACTCCCTAGGCCTAGGAGGTCTCTACTGAAATTAGTGGTTGCAGGTTCAAGAAAAAAGTAGATGGAGGAGGTACTTCATGTCAAAGTGCACTTAAGCTCTAAAACTCCTTACTGCAGATACCATGAATCGTGTAAATTTATATGCATTCAAGGAGACACGGGACAAGTTCATGAGAAATCTGTGTATTTCTAAATAGAGAAACATCCAGATCAAGAAGTACTCTGTGACCTGGAAACAGCAGGGCTGGAGAGACAGAACAGATCAATCTTTGGCTGGACCCAGTAAGGCTACTCATATTCTGTGTTCCCATTTTCATTATAGATTCTTTCCAGTGAACAAGGAAGTATCAGGCTAAAAATATAGCAATAACCATAGGAAAAAATATCGCTACAGGTCTAATGAAAGTGATTTGTGCGGTCAATATGAATTAATACTTTCAGACATGAACATGCTTAACAGATGCTTCTGAAAACAAATGTGTGAGGCAGACTACAACAGAAAATACCAGAAGTGGATAAGTCTCTGGTGCTTTTCCCAGAGCAAACAGGCCACTTTCTTTCATTTGGATGGAAAGAAGTAGATATCTGTTTGCTTTAACAAGAATGAACACTAATTCTAATTCATTTTTTGCTCTGGCACACTTGTTTGACTTTCTCACATTTCTTTAGTGTGACTGCCCAAGAGATCTGCACAGCAAAAGAACAGGTAACTAACCTCAGTCTACTCTGGTAGTCAACAAGAAGCTTGTTCAGAAGTGAAACAGTTATAGCTGTGAAGGTCCACATACATAAGCAAGACAAGATTTTTAATGAGGCCGATTGACAGATATGGAAAAAACAGGCGAGCTTTACAATGTGGGAGCTCTTTTTTTGGGTAAAAGGAAGCCTCATTACCTGAAGGAAGTCTTAGGTGCTGAGTAGTACAGTGTTTTTGCAAGTCATACATATTAGTCTAACAAGTACTACAGGGGTTTAGCTTTTTCCCCAAGATATATGTGTTGGTCTAACAGTGGCACTTCTGACAAACTCTCTTTCTCTACAGTTATATTTGGGTCAATGTAGGTAATTTAAAATTAAACTTGTCAAATATTGGAGAAGTAAGAAAATCAGTTAGTTATGTTAGTTACGGTTAGATGTAGGGATATGCCAATTTTATGTCAGGTATGAAGACTAGATTGAGAATTCTGCAGATATTTAATAACTAAACAGCAATGCCCAAGCACTGGAAATAAAAAAAAGTGACAGTGAGTACAGACAGACTCACTGCAAACATTGAAGACAGACTTCACCACTTTGACTTACCAAATTCAGTGCCGCAAGTCATTAGTGCTGCAAGTCACAGCAAGTGATAGTCAAGTTTTAAAGTAACACTAGCTATCAAAAATTTGACTTGGTCTACAAATTATTCTCCCATATTGCAATTAGCATGAAAATAGTAAGTATGTTTTCTTGTTACTTTCTGGTTGAGCCACCAAGAAAAATCATTTACAATAACTAGAAAAGTAATTTTCTTTGTGATAATGTAAAAAACAAAACAACAACAACAAGAGTAAAGTACTAAATAGTTTTATTCCAACAAGCTTGGCTTAGAAAGGAGACCTAAATCACATAATTATTCAGGGTTTAAAAATCAGTATATCAGCAGCTTCCTTTTTAATCCAGGCAAAATGGCAATTCTGCAGACCTATTCTCAGGACCAGTCTCAAAATATTCACTGACACCATTTATCCAGCTACAGTTTTGATCCTGTGGGTGTTACGTAGCAGAATATCATTAAAGCAAGATAATAAAACAGTTACCTAGAAGCATCTCAAAGGTGTCTATAACAGGAAGGACTTGACTTGTTTACCAGAAAGATAAAAATTACCAAGATTAAAGGAAGGAGCAAGGATCAGTCATAGGACACACTGAAGGAGGGATGTATTATCATGGAGACTGAATATATGACAGCTAAATCTTTTCTTTACACTGCAGTGTTACCCACCCAAGAAGCTTAAAAGTGGTAGTGATTCATTTAAAGGAAATACACATATGACAAATCTCTACTTGTGTATCCATAAAAATAATACAAGAAATACAATTAAACTGCTTCTCTCAAACATGATTACAGTGATGATTTCACCCACACGTGGGGCTCATTCTCTGTAGTCCACTAAATTTCCTTAGTATCACCTTTTCTTGGCCATTAGTTCTGTATTTCTCCCAGGAGGTAGTTTAATTTCCATATTTAGCAACCTACAGCTGTGATTTTAGTTATGTCACTAGTTATTTCTGTTTTGAAGCTTTTTTCCTAGATTACTCCTTTTTTCAGCACATAATTTGGAGGTCAAAATAATGGCAGAGATTAAATTGCACCTCATGTTGTTTGTGACATTCTTCATGGGACATATTTTTTATTAGAACAAATTGGTATTTCCTTGAATTTTAATATCAGTATACATGAAGACCTGGTGCACATTCCATTTAGGTGTTTACATAGACTCCTTCTGACATAAGTGTTCCTACAACTAAATGAAAGTGAAAAACTAATTTTGAGTAAATAATTGCAGGTGCAAAAAGAAGTCCTGTTTAAGTGCAGATGTTAAATAAAGCTGTAAATTACTGATATTAAAGAGCCAAGAATAAGGATTAATCATGTGTTTAGGAGGACCATCAAAATTCAAATCAATTCTTTCCTTTGAACTCTTGATTTTACCTTAAGGTAATTGCAGCAAGGTTGGATCTGACTAATTCAAGCATATCTTATTTTATGTAGAAAAATATATGTATTGTCTCTATTCCTTGATAAACACGACAGCAAGCACTTTTTTTTACCCCTTATTCATGAAGCTTAAATATGCTTGTAGCTGTACAGAGAAATACAAAAGAGTAAAGGTGGAATTTTTAAAATACATTGAATTTAGCAGTAGAAATCTGCTGGAAATTTTTGATCTTTAAAATTTTAATTTGGAGTGAAAATTCCCTCAAAACTTCAAAGGTCTTCAAAAGTCCAGAAAAGGAACACAGGCCTGATTATGGGGCAATGTACTCAGGAAGACCTTGAGTCCAAAGCTAGAAATACAGAAAGTTCAGCATATGCTCTTACATTCTGAAGTACTTTCTAAAACCTTACCCTGAGTGTATATTGAAAAATAAAGTATTAAATCAAAGTGTCTTTATTACACATACTATGATACACAGGTCTTTGCCTCGCACTCCCCTTTCTGTGTCTTTCTAGGTCTTCAGTAACATATATAACATTGGGATTCCTGGTCACTATCAAAAAGCTGTTGTTTACTGTACAATTTCTAGCTTTTCAAAGATCAGCTACAAGCCTGTAAACATCATGAAAGCAACACATACAGGACCTGAGCAGCTATGCCTTCCACAGAACTGAAAATCTTGCTGTGGGATTGTTTAAAAAGCATCCTGACATAGGGAAAAAGATATATACAATTTTGTTAAGGGACATCATTGTATCTATGTGTACATGTGTATATACACATATACTGCCTTGTAGGAAAAGCAATAGAACCGTTCTTACTTTTGATAAACTGTTCCCAGCTAGTCATCAAAGCAAAAACCTCATCCAAGCAACAGACACACCCCCAAACTCAAACCTCAGCAAAAAATATAGCCGTTACTGAACTCATCACAAAGGAAACTGGGACGCACATATAGTTCATACAACAGATGAAACTGTAGGAAGAAAACTTTAATGACTGGAACCAAAGAGACCGAATCCAGAAATTGTGAATGAGCACTGACAATTATGCGCTTGAAATTTTCTCCAATTTCTCTCAAAATAAAAGGTAAAAAGGTAACCAAAGCATTAGTCTCAGGGCAGCAAGGTTCTTATTAAGATTACAAAATGACCACATATGCTTTAGCTCCCAATGCTGATTTCATCAGGAGAGCAGTCTTCTGTTGTATTTCCATCTTCTGAAATCACTGCTTCTAGCTCTTCTCCCCCCACTCCTCCCCACAGGATATCCCCATCAAATCTACATCAAGGTCTCCTGTTTCTGTCATTTTATAGTTTAGTTCAGCATGGTGGCTTACTTCCATTTCTTTTCACAAAATTTTATATATCCTTCTTGCCATCATATTAAAAGAATTCTTTCCATCTGTTACATGCTGACTGCTTGACTTCTGCTTCTATTGTTAAAATTTGGTATCTTTGGTCTTTTTATTACCATTCATCCAATGCTTTATTACCTTATTTTACCTTCCCTACATATGGCTTTATTTCAACTGCTTCACTTGTAACATCTCCCTCCTGCCAATAAATCTCAGTTTGCTCAATTTCAGACTGACTTAACTACTTTGGTAAGTTCCATTTTCCCCCTTCAAAGTAAACATGCAAAAATATGAAGAGACGGGGCAAACAGATCAATTAGGATGGATAAAAATAAATAGCAGTTAGAATTGCTCCCCATTTCCTTCAGTAAGCCCAAACAAAAGTCTTGTTAAGACATTTAAAGAATTTTTTTTTTTTTTTTTTTTTTTTACTTCATCTTCCCCTGCAAATTTGGGTTGACCTGAAACCCTGGCAAGGGTATGAGACCCA
This sequence comes from Fulmarus glacialis, assembly GCF_000690835.1. NCBI lineage: Eukaryota > Metazoa > Chordata > Aves > Procellariiformes > Procellariidae > Fulmarus > Fulmarus glacialis. Next base: position 10,274 of record NW_009185644.1, on the reverse strand, counting down.
AGGAGCATAGCAGTCCCAAGGGAATGGATGAAAAGGACCAGTGTTGATCAGAGGAGGCTCAGGTGAGTCCTCTATATTTGCAGGCAGCAAACACTTCAGCCTTTACAGAGTCTGCAAAGCTCCTCAAGCTATGAAAAAATGTGCTGTTTTTTCCTCAAATGTTTCCTTTGCCTCATACATTTTTGTTGGCCAGGGAACCCTGTAACAGCTCCCCATAAATCACTTAAAGCACAATTCAACTGCCTTACCACAGAAAAAGCTTTAAAATAGCTTCGTAATTTTTTTTTTTCTCCTAATCATTTCAAGATGGAGCACACAATTAAAGGAGAAGAAAGTAAGTACCAAGTTAATGTATAAAAAAGTGAATTAGGCTTCTACCATTAACTAGATATAGTTATCTTTCAGAATTCTTACACAGTTCTCATTTCCAAATTCATTTGGAAGAATGCATTAAAGAAGGTTTGGAAACTGAATGAAAGTAAATATCTTTTAGTTCTTCAGTTAGCTTAGTCTACCTCCTTTACCTACTTTGCTTTCAACTACTCCTTCAGTGGGGAGAGACAGGTTTTTAGTGGATGTTCAAAGGAGGTTTTTTTTTTTATTGTGGAGCTCTGAAGGAAAGAGGTGTGTATTGAGGATGAAGGAGATGGAGGAATCTGTTAACTGGGAAGCTTGTTAGGGCACATCTCAGAGTAGAATTTAGGCCAATACATTTAACAGCTCTTGAGATTTCAATGGAAAGCTATTTGCACAGCATAGTGCAACACAAGATTTAATCTAAGAAAAACTGCAAGCCCAGCAAGACTTTCTGACTACTGAAATAGGTGATTATGGTGTGTAACCAATAGGTAAAAAAAATACAAAAATATCTATGGATATTTGTGGTCCAATCTGCAAATAAGCTGTTAGCACGACTTCTGTATTTGCTTATTTAAAGGCATAGGAATGTTCCACATCTAAGAAGTGTACACAGGAAAAAAAGTGTTTAAGATCATTATTTGCTTTCAGACCTTATTGAGTTCTGTTTTGTAATAATTAGTTAAATGTGTGTGATGAAATAGTTCCTAATCTTCAGGTCTGTGCTTTAAAAGAAATACCACCACAGAGCTTGCTCTGTGGATCAACTCAACAACCATTTATTAAGCAAAGGAACTGCAGTCTTTCCAGCTCATTTACATTTATATGATACACATGCAATGAAGAAAACATACAGGAAAACAAATGTAGAAAAATAAGTCACTTTCAGCAGTCTTTGAAAATAATTTAGCTTCTAGAAGGAGGACAAGGGAATGCCATGCAATTAAGTCTTTGTAACACACCAATTGTTTCCACACAGAACAGAATTACCTACATAAGTCAATTTTTCAAGAATATTAGATCAGATTACATGCATTGATGCAAATGGCATTAGAGGTCAGTTTAAATCAATATTCTTCTACCAAACCTACTAAAGTCCTGAAGTATCTCTAAATCATTTCAAAAGAGCAACCCAGAACAAAGAAGAGCTGCCTATTTTGGCTGTGATGTTCATTTATCACAGTGTCCTTATTACCTAGACAATTGCTTCACAAGAAGAATGAAAATAACAGGAAAAACAATTTACTAACATTAGTGGTGATACTCTAGATATCATTATATAAGGTTCTATCCTAGAAGTGCTTGATACTGTGAAAGTAAACTTTTGAGTCTAAGAAATGGCAAAGGCTATTCTGAGGGGGAAGAAAAAAAGCAGGTCTTAAACAACTTTCCGTCCACTAGGGGATGAAAACGCAAGCATATCTATAAGCTTCGTCATTCTTTTCATTCACTCCCTTTCAAAAGTGAGTGGAGTTTTATCAGACTTTACTCTGCAGCTTTTAAAAAATAAATTGACTATAACCTTTCTTCAGGTTTTAACCACGATGTTCAAACTATACTTTGTCTGACCTAAGAAAGTCATTGTTACTTTGCAGAGCCTACATCTTCAGTATAATTATAGAAACTTTGAGTGCCTTAAAAAACACTAGTCATAAACCATTGCCCAAGAGTTACATTTGTTATTGAGACTGTACTGTAATATTTGCAGTTTCATAATTCAAAGATGATAATTAATATTTTTACATAAAAGCTGAGTAACTCTTTTAATAGCATCCTAAGTGTGCCTTGGATGGCATACTTAGGTTCACAGTGCTACCAATACCAGAAGGTAAGATGTAAAAACACTGTTATTTTCATTCTCTCTTACTAAGGTAAGCTGTCAAAAAGCAATAGTTTCTTAAATAGAAAAAAAAAAAAAGGAACTCACTCACTCTCTCTCTCCCATATTCTGCATTTCTGGTACTTCTATTCTGCTTTCAACTATTAAAATCTTCCAGGAGACATGCCTCCCTTCCCATTCACCAGTAACAGAGGAATGCTGACACAGGAGCATGATCAGATATATTATTGAAGTTGCTTATGCTCCAGCATGCACAAACAATTTGTCCTAAATCAGTTTGACAAAAATCATGCATCAAAATTCATCTCCCTGAGAAAACCTTTTAGTCTGAAGCATATCCAACTAGTTGTAATGTGATTATTCCACTCTGCATTTATCTCTGGGTCTCCAGCTGGAAGACCAGACCCACAGTTGCCACAGCCAACATCAGGCTGCAGACAGCTGATCGAGCATCCTCTGTACTTGCTGGCAGATGAACATTCCCCCCTCTGTTTTCGAGGAAAATCAAAGTGTGCTTTTATATTTGGGTGCATTAGACAATACCTCTTATTTAGACTGATGTAAATACTCAGAGACCAGAACTACCCTGAGACTACATGTAAAGGTAAAAAACATTTTAATTTTAAATTAAATCTAAATTTTATCCATGTCATTAGGGGTTAACAATTTATGATGTTTCCTAAGCTATGCAACTGGACAAAAGTTTTCTGTTAGGTTCTCAGGGGATAAGTTGCCCTTATCCAAGAGATCACCTTCATGACAATTTAACAGAGACAGGATGTAACAGATTAAAGGAACACCTTTCAATTTTGTGAAAGTTGTCAACAACTCGGCTTCCAACTTCTATTTAATAAAACAAAATAAAAAATATAGCAGTTGTTATGAGAACTGGGTTACTTCTAAGGTGTTTTCATTTCTTATTAAAGCCTGGAAGCTGTTTTGTCTTGAAGACTTAAGAAGCCTTTAGAAATAAGGGAATACCTATACGGCACAACATATTGTGATGCAGAGCGGGCTGTGCCACTTGATTACTCAATAGCAATATATCCACCTTAGCATGGCACCTTGCCAGGAGCAATTGTCCAGCTATATTTGCATAGCCCAAGTTTCCACGTGCTGCTGACCAGACTATCTACTAGCACTTATAAGTGGGAGACTCTGAAAATGAACCATAATATTCAACTAGATGGAATACTTCATTGCACCACAGGAATTGAGGTTGCCCCAGGGAGCCACCCTAAGAGAGACTAGGAGAAGAGTCAGCTTCCACATAGCAGTGTGTCATAAGAGTACAGTAGTTTAATATCAAACTACCTCTAAAATGTTTCCTTTGCATTTCCTCAGAGGTAAGACTTAACTGGCAAGCCAACTAGCAGAACTCATATCTCGTAGACAGCTTCTGTTGAGCAGAAACACATTATTCCATTGATAAATATAACAATAACCCTTTTCAGACAACATGATGAAAACCAAAAAACTGGCTGCAAACTTATGTATTCAGGTCACCTCACCTTTTGAGTGCTGCAATAATTAATTGTTAAAAACTATTTGTTGGTGCTTACAATTTACACTCAACAAGAAGTTTATAAGTTAAACAAATAGATCTAAGTACAGAGTTCACATTTATTTTTATTATCTTAACTAGATTCAGTGAAGTGTTACACCCCTGAGTTCCCCAGCAGTTAGCAATGACATTGCTTATGCAGTACTAGAGACCCCAAATCTGACAGGTTTGTTGTGTTGTTTTTTGTTTTTGTGGGTTTTTTTATTTTGTCCAGATAGACCTCTGACACCAAGTCATCTTATTTTATTACAAGTCTACACAAGATTAGTCTGTGGCACAACTGCGGAGAAAAAACACAAAACACACTTCAAAACAGATTATGATCAGCTGAAATAAGATCTACAGAATAATCTATATTAGAGGCTGAAAAAAGAGGGAACTCTAGGACCAGACACTAGAATTCTCTTTATTATTGTATAGCTCATTTTCCTTTAACTTGCTGCTTGATTAAAATTGCTAGGCAATATATTTATTGCAGAACATTCCCTCATGCAAACAGCCTGAGAAAAATGTGGTCAGCTACATGCATTGACCTCCTTCCTACAAACTTATCTTCCCCCAGAAAATTCAACTCTCTGCAAAAGCCAATGCAATCAGAAATTGACATGTGTGCTTCTCACCTATAGTCCTAGCATGATTAGAAAAAATTAATTGAAAATTGTTTATTATAGCTGAGCAATGAATAGTAAAAGCTGTTCTCCATCTAGTTCATTTTATGTTGAAGATGAATATAGACAAACTGAGACTAAGTCACTCAACTGTTCTTATTTTGTGTACATTACAAAAACATACAGTGGAGCCATTTTCTCCTCCCTAAGATTGGAAGCAAGGATGAAAGATGAGAGGAATGCCCTGTAAAACCTCTAAGTGATCAATTTCAACTCTTTGTAGAACAAGAGTATCAGTGCTCTTGTACATATTCTAGAAGTATATATGGAAAGTATTGCAAGCCATCTACACTTCTGTTTTGTTTCTATTTGTTTTCAACTCCAAAGCTTTATTTGTGCTTCACTTCTGGAATTTAACCTCAGAGCTCCTTAGGAGAAAAGATTTGCATATCCCTTTTAGGTCTCATGTTTCTCTCCCAACTGGGAGACCCAACAGATGTAGAATTTTACTTTTTAATGCATTCTCTAATGACTCATTTTTAAAGTGACTGAAACACTATCTCTAATTATAGCCGCAATATGTTCCTCAGCGAATTTCACATCCTGTCTAAGCATCACATTATGTTCTCCCAATAATTATACCATTTCTTCCATCCTTTTTTTCTTTTATTTCAAGCCAGTCAAAACTTAAATTCAGTCTTTAACTTCATTACATAAAGTTTCTCCCCCATACTAGATGTTCTTCGGATGTTCAAAAGTACTTGCTTTATAAGACCACCTTATAAACATTTCGACACATTGATTCTTTCCCTGGTGGATACATGATGTACTTCAGTCTGAACTTCCAAAACCAAAGTCTAAACTTGATTCTGAAGGCTGTCCTCACAAGGAATCTAGTTTATATGCATATCTGTGAAACGTATTTTAAAAACAAGTAGGTATAAAAAAATCCATTGTATTCCTTTGTCGTAAATACCCTTTTCTCTCATAGGGGATTGTGTCAAGACAGAGATCACTGTCAATAATTAAAGGTGTTCTAATAAATAATCTATTATTAATAGCAGATAACTGTTAACACAGTGCATTCATTTGCTTGGTCCCTCATACACACATACTCTCAGTTACCCTGTTGGAGCAACAGCTGGGAGGCCAATCCCAGCTATTTATTCAGAAGTGGCACATCATATGGATGCATCACTGACTTTTAGGTCAAAAAGTCTCTCAAGGGAATTTTTTTTTTTTCTTCAACAGATGCTTAACTAATCCTGTCAACTTTGTCTGCATATAGCAGCCACAGCCTTCTTGGATGTGGTCTGAGTTATACAGCCTGTCATTGATGCCAATATGTGCCAGTGGCCTTGCACATTTTCAGCTGACTGTTTAACAGTTCTGTGGATCCACCAGGACCACTAGTCTCCAGAGCTAATGGATTTTTGGGAGCCTCTCACATGTTATCTGTCAGCACATAACTTTTTTCTCTTTGGCCTTCTGTTTCATGGTAGATGTTTCTCTTTTCAAATACATAGGTACCAATAGAAGATATCAACACAAACTGGCACAGAGGGAACTTTCACCACATTTTCTTCTTAAAAGGATCTCAAAGCTATTAGGCTTGCTACACCCTGTCTTGGTATATTACTTCATTGTGATGGGAGTGCATCTAAAGACTCATTTTAAGTGAACTTGCACTGAAAGAGTGCAAATATTTAAGTGGGCATATTTAGTTTATAGGTGAAACATTGATTCTCTCCAAAGCATTATGTTCCTTCCACCATACTTCCAAGAACCAGAATGTTATCTTTAATTTTTCCAAATTTCTCATTTCCCTTTTCTTTAAGTGCGGGGGTTGAGCAAATACAGAAAGTCCTAATTATTACACTGCTGGAATTTCTCTCACTTCCTAAACACAAGGAAAACATCTTCCTTAATTGCATGTTTAGTCATTCACTAAATCAAAAAAACAAATTGCGGGAGAATAAAACAATTTTTCATCTTCTTCAGAGAAGGGCAGCAATGCATCTTGGCTGCAGCATGGCCAGAATTTTTTTAAGTTGTTCTATAATGATCTGAGTTTTCACAAGCTGCACTTGTCGGTCACTAGCACAGAAGTTGCCTATTTGTCACACACACTCTTCCTGCCAATGTTGCAGAAGGATATCTATAGCTCTGCAAGGCTAGTAAGTGATTGAACAAGCTTGGCCCAACAAAACAGAACAGAGCAAAAGATTCAGTAGCACAGTCAGTCCATCCTGACACTTGCCCTAATGCAGATCACTCAGCACACGCACTCCTCCCTCCCAATTTTTGGAGGTAAGCAACCCTGAGTCACTAGGTAGAGCAAGAACTCATTGTGCTCTGGAGGTACCTTATCACCCTATATGTACTCAGAGAGAGTATCCTGGATATCTTATTTAAGATTATTAAATATTGTTGTAACTCAGTAGTCTGCACCTCAAAATACTAATTTAACTATCAACTTCAGATATCTTCAGTTTCTTCCAATCATAAATTTTGATTCTTTTTCTTTTTAGTTCAGATGTTTTCAGGGAACACACAAATACCTTGCTGCACTTCTGAAGTCACTTATGCACATTTTAATGCCACTACTTCAGGGCAAGAACAATACAGTTCTGACTAGATTTCAGCCTGGACTCAACTAATTCAGCCAGAAAGAAAATGCATCCTTCCTGCAAGTAAAAAAAAAAAAAAAAAAGACCAGCTACTCAGATAGAATCATAGAATGGTTTGGGTTTGAAGGGACCTTAAAGATCCCTTTAAGGCAGGGACATCTTCCACTAGACTAGGTTGCTCAAAGCCCCATCCAACCTGGCCTTCAACACTTCCAGGGATGGGGCATCCACAACTACTCTGGGCAACCTGTTCCAGTGCCTCACCACCCTCATAGTGAAGAGCTGCTTCCTTACATCTAATCTAAATCCACCCTCTTTCAGTTTAAAGCCATTACCCCTTGTCTTATCACTAAATACTCTTGCAAAAAGTCCCTCTCCAGCTTGCTTGTAGGCCCCCTTCAAGTACTGGAAGGCTGCTATAAGGTCTCCCCAGAGCCTTCTCTTTTGCAGGCTGAGCAACTCCAACTCTCTCAGCCCATCTTCATAGGAGAGGTGCTCCAGCCCTCCTCAGGACTTGCTCCAACAGGTCCATGTCCTTCTTATGTTGGGGGCTCCAGAGTTGAACGCAGTACTCCAGGTGGGGTCTCACGAGAGTGGAGTAGAAGGAGAGAATCACCTCCCTTGACCTGCTAGTCACAGTTCTTTTGATGCAGCCCAGGATACTGTTGGCTTTCCGGGCTGCAAGCACACATTGCCAGGTCATGTTGAACTTCTCATCAACCAACACCCCCCAAGTCCTTCTCTTCAGGGCTGCTCTCAATCCATTCTCTGCCCAGCCTGTATTTGTGCTTGGCATTGCCCCGACCCCTTGGCCTTGTTGAACTTCATGAGGTTCACATGGGCCCACCTCTCAAGCCTGCCATCTGGATGACATCCCTTCCCTCCAGCACGTTGACCACACCGCACAGCTTGGTGTCATTGGCAAACTTGCTGAGGGTGCACTCAATCCCACTGTGCCCGTCACCGACAAAGATGTTAAACAGCGCCGGTCCCAATACGTATATACTTGTCCCTGTCTTGGATGACTGAGCTGTTAAACTTCCAGTTCCTTGGTAGCTATTTATCTAGGATGTTATGTCTATCTTTGTTTGTTCTTACAATAACAGGTCAGATGCAAGTTTCTGGAAGGATGTCATGCTGATTTAGTGCAACCACAATGCATCCTCTTGCTAGGCATCCTTTAATAAGAGCTAGTTAAAAGCTGTCCAATAAATGTGAAAATTTATTCTTGAGTTGTAAAGTCACAATGAAAAAAAAATAAGAGTGGAATCAATTAAGAGAGCTAGCAGTTTAAATGGACCTATCCAGTTCATCAGGAGAAAATTTACAATGCTCATAAAGATGACATAAAAATGTTTCAGTCTGGCTGTCAATGCCAGCATGAAAATATTTTCGTTGACAAGAGAAGCATGCAGCAACTAGGTCTTGTGACAGCTGCCATCCTCCATTAGCAGCGTTAAGGGAGGTGGAAGGGAAGATATTTTTGAAAAAAAGGAGGTAGTATGGCAAAATAAAGCTTCAGTTGCAGAACTTCGGGCATTTTGAACATACAGCAAACTGCATCACAGATCCGCAAATTGCAGCCATCAAACAGGCCCTGTAGAGAACCCATCCTGGCACAGCCATACTTACAAGCCCCAGGTTGCCACCTCTGTGCTGTGATGCTCTATACCAAGGGGATGTACTTCAAATTAGCTCAGGAATCTCTTCGCGTGAATCTGATATTTTTTGTTTATTTTAAGGTCAGGATAAAGGCTGGCTTTCTCAATGACAGGGATTCAGGTCTCGTATCTTGGTCCTACGTTAACAGTACGTTTTTGGCTCAGAATTTGGATTAAGAAGTACTCAGTTATGAAGAAAATATTTTCAATATTAAGTTCTGAAGACGCATTTCACAAAAGGCCAGAAATATTCTAATTTTTTTATTATATGTAGAATTTGAAGAAAAGTGTTTCCAGTTACAGATGAGATTTAAATGTTAACACTCCACAGCTGTGCATAGCCAGTTCAGCTTTTGTGCATTTTCTCTAGGAATCTATATAATTGGTCACACCTTTTGTTTAGTATTATTAATGAGACTGGATGGCTTGGGTAAATGGCAACAGATACGAACTCTAGGCTGCAATATCAAATGATAGTAAAAAAAAATAAATGGGAATTGAGAAACACTAGCATCCGTGAGAAACGGTTTTGACTTAAATGCACATAATATTGTGGCTGGTTAAGTTCTGGATTGGCAGAACGGACAAGATTTTAACAGCCAGGAGACTCGCCACACTTTCAAACCTTTGCAATCCATAATGCTGGAAAGACAAATTGAAAATCTACAACAAACACAGGACTATCATTTCTCAGTGGGTGCTTTTGCTCCAGAGTAGACAAACATGTCTATGCAGCCACTTCCTGCAGAGTTTGTGATTAGCACAGTGTACAGGGCTAAAGCATCAGTGCGTATATATTTTTATGTATAAAGTGTCTTTAAAAAGAAAAAACTACAGTTCTTTATAGTCATCCTAAGCATGTACGTAGTGAGATGCAGTATTAACAATTTAAGAAAGCGCTTTTAAAAAAACACTTTTGCCCATTCATACAACCAATTAGGTTTCTTCATTGCTCTGTTTGGGTTTTATTTTTGTTGTTTTTTTTTTTTTTTTCTTCCTTTTCTTAACAGAATGGATCATTCAGATTCAAAATAGGGCACAAAAGTAATGTGTTATTCACTAGAACAGATTTACATCAGATAAATACCTTGAGTAAGCTTGAAAATAGAAATAATCTTTGAATGACTATAAGTTATTATTTATCTCCATGAGACAAAAAGAACAATAACATGGAGGAAACAGGACTTCCAGTAAGCAAGTCAGAAGGGAAAGAAGTGGCATCACAGAAGTGAAGATATGTGATTGCAATCTCTTGCAGCTACTATAAAGGAATAATGAACATGAGTTTTAAAACCATGTAAATAATACTTTTTTAGTACAGTAAAAAAAAGCATTAGAATTAGAGTAATAATCCTGTTTAATTTGTTCCATTTGGATTAGATATTCCTAAACTAGCCATCCAATGCTTTGATTCCAACCCCAACCCACCATTTCTTGAAGAAATAAAAACAACTGAAGCAATCCAACCATGCAGAATTGCCTGGAAAATGAAAGTATTTTAGTGCAGGCCCTACTACACAAAAAGAAATACAACTTGCACTTAGTTATATATATCGTTCTTAATCATTCCTAGGCATTAAATAGGAACCTATTGTGAGAAACATTTTCTTATAT
>NW_009185643.1:33084-39204 GCF_000690835.1 Fulmarus glacialis | reverse complement strand
TTAATGATTCTATGATTCTATGACTACTTTATTGCATAATTTTTGTGGAAAGCAACTAGTTAGTGGTCAAAATGATTCTCTGTTTATTCACTTTTACAAAAGCTTCCAATTATTATTTTTTTTTTTAATATAAGTAATGTAAAATCTTGAGATGTGAAGAGAATCATACCATCTTCCTCACTACAGGAAAGTAGGGAAACAGTTGTGTTTTGTCACACAAAACATTGCTGAAAGCATGTGTTATATATGTAAATATAAACTTATATATATGTATAATTAGGTCTGAAACAAATTAATATTTTCCAGAGTAACATGATTGCATCTGGTAGAATTAATTCATCACTGAAATTTTACAGGGAAGTATCTGTTTTGCTGTCAGCAAAGCTACGCTGGAATACCACTGAACCAACATAGTGAAATTGTACATTTAGATCTCCAGTGGAGAAATGTAACTAACATTGGCTGCAGAGGAGGGTGAAATTTTTGTTTTGCGAAAAAAAAGTTTAACCATTTGCACTAAAAAAAATAGTTCTTACTTATCTGCCTTATTTTTTTTTTGAAGGAATATTATACCAAGTATATGTGCAAATAGTTGATTATGTGATCTTTAACATCTAGTCATTTATTCTGTAAAAAATGAGTTGAAATCAGAGCTTGAAGGAAAGCATCTTATTTTATAAAAAAAAAAAGACTTTTTTTTATCAAAGTAGTAGCTGATCTTTTCAGGTCTTCATTGAAAAAGCATGCATAAAAGAAAGAACTGCTGACAAAAAGAAAGAAACTGTTTTCCTTTGGCTGGATTCTTAGAACCTTATAAAGGAGTTGGATTTATTCGGTCATGATTCCTCCAGCCTGAGCAGGTCAATGAATACTGCTGGCTGGATGCATCTACTGAGTTTGTTTACTATCAGGTTAACCACTTGTACTGGGTGTCCATGTCCAGGTGTTGGCAGCAGGGGTCTGCAGGTATGGCCTCTGTGAGGAGAGTACGGAGCTGCCCCGAGCCAGATACAGTCAGTGTGATCTCCAACAGACCCCACCACAGGGCACAGCTGAGCCCCTCAGCGAAGATGGTGGCGCATCTGGGAAAACGTATTTAAGAAAGGGCAAAACACCTTGTTGAACTTCATGAAGTTCACATGGATCCACTTCTCAAGGGCCCTCTGGATGGCATCCCTTCCCTCTAGCATATCAACTGCATCATTCAGCTTGGTGTCATTCAGAAACTTGCTGAGGATGCACTCAATCCCACTGTCTATGCCATTAATAGAGATGTTGAACAGTACCAGTCCCAACACAGGCCCCTGAGGGACACCACTTGTTACTGATCTCCATTTGGATATTAAGCGGTTGACTGCAACTCTTTGGACATGGTCACCCAGCCAATTCCTTATCCATTGAATAGTCCATCCATCAAACCCATATCCCTCCAATTTAGCAACATGGGTGTTGTGTGGGATCATGTCAAAGGCTTTACAGAAGTCAAGGTAGATGACATCAGTTGCTCTTCCTTTATCGACCAAAGCAGTCACTGCATCATAGAAGGATGATAAGATTAGTCAGGCATGATTTGCCCTTTGTGAAGCCATGTTGGCTGTTTCTAATCACTTCCCTGTATGCATATGCCTTGACATAGCTTCCAGGAGGATCTGTTCCATGTTCTTCCCAGGCACAGAGGTGAGGCTGACTGGTCAGCAGTTTCCAGGGTCCTCCTTTTTACTCTTTTTAAAAATGGGTGTGATGTTTCCCTTTTTCCAGTCACTGGGGACTTTGCCTGACTGCTATGACTTTTTGAATATGATGGAAAGCAGCTTGGCAACTACACCAGCCAATTCCCTCGAGACCTTGGGATGCATGTCATCGAGTCCTGTGGACTTGGGTATGTACATGTTCCTCAGAAATACAGGTAAAATAAGTGAAATACAGATTAAAATTACTGTATAAATGAAATACAGATGAAATACTGATAAAATAAATACAATAAAAAATAAATAAGCAATTTTAAAATTAATTTTTAATGTCTGTAGTATGTAAATATACTGATTTAAAAATAAGATCAGTATTCTTACAACTATCTAATTTCAGGCACTGAAATCCATATTATATCATGAAATAGCCTTATTTTTGAAATGTTTTGAATGCCTAGAGTTTCCAGTGGTTGACAGTTGTATGAGAAACTCAAACCAAAATCAGTCAAGTTTGTAATATCTCTGGAATTTCTTTGAAAAGTTGATATATTCATTTAGATGCTTGTATATGGATTTAATTTTGTTCAAAAGCTCTATCTTTTGACCTTAGTGTCTAAATGTCTGAGACCCCACTGAGAATCAGTGGCTTAGAGAAAAGTGGAATTCATAGCCTGATCAGTCCACGACATGTCAAATTTAATGGCTTATGACAGGTCAATTAAAGCTAGGAACTCAAGGTTTGCATGACAGATTGGTTGTGTATGAAGTGAATTGATATGTGTACATAATGTAATAATTTGCATAGTTAATTTATTATTGTTGTGAACATTACATTGGCTTGTGTAAATTATACCTGTTTACTGTTCAGATATAAACGGATATTGATGGATTTGTTTTGACTCTGCACAGGTTGGCCCTGACTAGAAATTTGTCTGGATGCTGTCTGGTGTCAGATGTCAGAGTACATCCGTGTGTCAGATCGAGAACCTAAGTCAGTGGACACAGGCAAAACTGCTTAGGTTTTGATACTAACAGAGTTCAAATTTCTGTTTGCTGTTCTGGAATAAGGAGGATGAGTAAAAGAAAGGGTTGACATACCTCCTCCATACCTCAGGGCTCAGGGCTGTCACCAACAGATGTTGGGCAGTTAGCAAGTGCATATATTCAACATTTTATAAATGTTTTAGGTAAAACAGTTTCCTCAAAAAAGATTGATAGGAATGTAGGTCCAAAACTTTAATATTTAGTGCAATTTCCTGGAATGTGGGAGACTTAAATTTATGTCTATTCTACAAAGGGTGACTTTAAAATAAGTGTCTATTTTCATTCTGTAACCATCATAGTCACTATATCACTGGATATATAGTGGAATGCATCTTTATGTTTTGTTTTCTTTCTTTTTTTCCTGGCATATAGCTATCTTAGTATATAAAATCTTAAAACATAGTTTATATGTCTAATGTTGATATGGGTTTATCTCTTTTCCTGTTGAAAAGTTAGGCCTATGTGTTACTTTTAGGTATGCTGTTCGGTATTTATACTTAAGTATGTTAGATAATTCTTCATTCAACTTAGTCCAGGTATCTATGAATTCTTTTCTGAGCCTATATGAACTTCCCAGAGACCTATAAACCTGTTCTGAAATAGCAGATATATTGTGGGGGTAGTCTGGGAAAAACAGGTAGAAGAAGAGTTGGTAGATTTTTAATGATATACCATTTTAAAGGCTATTTATTGATTTATAATTGGCTTAAGCTAAAATAACTCTACCTGCTGCTGAAAAGGGCTCTTTCCTGTTCTCATTCTTGTATCAGCACTTGCAATCAGGTGAGTCAGGTCATTTGTTCTGTTGTTTTTTTTTTTTTCCCCAGATTAGTTTTCGATCATAGCTAATCTCGACTTGCTGAAGGGCCACATGATTGCTAGTATTGGCTGAAGGGAGGCAGCAAAAACTGTAGCTGAGAAAGGCGAGAGCATTATTTTGGAAAAAAATGCAGCCTTATTTTGGCTTAAGCTGATCATGAATTAGTACCCTAAGATGTACTCAAGACTTTCCCTTCATGGTCAAATAACTGTAGCCAAGCCCAAACTTTTAATCTGTGTACAGTGACAAGAATGCATCTTGTCCATTTGAGACCCTGTGTCCTGGTTTTGGCTGGGATAGAGTTAATTTTCTTCCTAGTAGCTGGTATAGTGTTGTGTTTTGGATTTAGTATGAGAAGAATGTTGATAACACAACATGATGTTGATGTTTTAGTTGTTGCTAAGTAGTGTTTACGTAAGTCAAGGACTTTTCAGCTTCCCATCCTCTGCCAGGTGCACAAGAAGCTGGGAGGGAGCATAGCCAGGACAGCTGACCCAAACTGGCCAACTGGGTATTGCATACCATATGACATCATGCTCAGCATATAAGCTGGGGGGAGTTGGCCGGAGGGCAGCGATTGCTGCTCAGGGACTGGCTGGGCATCGGTTGGTGGGTGGTGAGCAATTGCATCGTGCATCACTTGCTTTGTATATTCTACTATTATTATTATTATTATACTTTATTTCAATTACTAAACTGTCTTTATCCCATGAGTTTAGTTTTCTTACTTTTACTCTCTCGATTCTCTCCCCCATCCCACCAGAGGTGGGGGGATTTAGTTGCTGGCTAGGGTTAAACCACGACACTTTTTTACATGTTCCCATGCCTTTGTTAACCTTTTGTTATACAGGTGTAATGAAATATACATTGGTCACCACCTTGAGGCTACTCAGGCAACGAAGCAATATAATGTGTGGTTCATGCTTGTTAACTGCAGTTTTGTGTTGTGATTAATCACACTACTTTCTGAAAAGTAATGGCTTTCAAAAAGCTTCTGCAGGCTATGCAGGGTCTTTGTATTAACCTATAATATACCTATTATGTCTCAGCTCCTTTGTTTTGCTCACTCTCTCATGAACATAATCTTGCAGTTGATGCCAGTGGCAACTTCTGAGCTGGTGTTTCTTGTTTTAAATGGGAGGCAATTACTGACAGGATGTCATCTGTTGGATTTCATTCCTTACTGTGACTCATTAAAGCCTACTTCTGCGGATACTTCAAAGGCTACTCTTTCACCCGCATGCCCCTTTAAAAAAAAAAAAAAAAAAAAAAAAATTGGTAGTGACTATCTGGCAAGTAATGCAAGATGAGCAGCCATTTCTAGCACACTTTGCTGTACATTTTAATTAATGAGATTGTGCCAGACAGATGAAGGTCTAGAAAAAAATACCACTTACATGAAAAATACATAGTGTATTTGCTTTAAGATGAAGAAACAACAATCAGACGTGACTTATATTTTTCTGTAATAAATATAAATACATATTGTATATTGTTAAATATTGCCTGTTTGTTTTTCCACCTCTTAGAGTGCCTTCTGCTCTTATTCATACAAATGCAAACAGAGAATAACTTCAGTGGAGGGAGGGTGATAGGTAAGAATCTGCCTATGTATATAGTCAACTTGCATACACTTCCTAATACATTTGAATAAATGAATCCATCATACATGTCAACAACAGCACTCTAGCACACTTCAGACAAATGAAATGCTAAATACTGCAAAATGGAAGCTTTCAATATGGCTATAATCAATTTTAAGCATTCTTATAATCAAATTGCTATAATCAATTTTAAGCATTCTTTAACTTTCCCAAGCACAAAAAAATAATTATATAAATTTGAAAAGCCTGTGGATTTTAATAGTCTGTCAGTCATCTTCTTTTTTAAGCTTGATCTGTTTAATTGAAATAATTCAATGTTAAATTTCTTTCAAAATAAAATGAATGAAGTAACATGGTTGGTTTGAACTGGATGTGGGTTTTTCAGCATTACATGACAGAGGTATTCCACAGAAATTACAGTTTCATTTACTGCGTATAAATTATTATTATAGCAAATATTTCACCAGTTAAAACATCAATAAATGTACATAAATACATAATAAATATATAAATAAAGTTCCAATGAAGAGTCTATAGGACATAGTCCTGGGACCAGTATAATTTTTTCACCACACTTGCTAAATATTCTAAACACGCCCTGAGCTGAACAGGAGAGAGTTGTTTAAATAAACCGTATGGTATTTATATAAAATAACAACAAATTAACCTGTAAAAGCACTGAGCTACAAGGTTCCTAAATTTTATTTATGATAAGGAAGGGATTTACAGAAGCATGGAGAAATGTGTATAAATACCTGATGGGAGGGTAAAGAAGACGGAAACAGACTCTTCTCAGTGGTATTCAGTGACAGAACAAGAGGCAATGGGCACAAACTGAAATGCAACAAAGTCCATTTAAATTAAGAAGGTACTTTTTTACTGTAAGGTTGGTTGAGCACTGGAACAGGTTGCCCAGGAACATGTTGTTGAGTCGCCATCCTTGGAGACACTCTAACCCCATTTG
>NW_009185643.1:4678-33066 GCF_000690835.1 Fulmarus glacialis | reverse complement strand
CAGGAGCGGTTGAACTAGACAGAGACCTCTTTGAGCTGCTACTATTCTGTGATGCTGTGAATGCTTGCTCTCTGCCTCCATAAAGAGAAATTACGTGGCCTTCATTCAAGACAGACTGATTTCACTGAAGGATTTAGGGAGAGATTTTTCTGAAGCATTCATTTTTTCCACTTAAACAATTCACCAATGTATAGCTGATCTACATGAAGGAAATATAGGAAGTTATAGTCACAAACCCATCCACTGATGCCAGCAGTTCTGCAGTGCAACTTTCTCATGTTCATTAACATAACACTAATTTCATTGTTTTTGCACACCACTGAATTTCTTTTTCTCCACTTTAAATATTACTCTTTCAGTAGCTTCGCTCTACCATGAGTTTATTAGAGGAGACAAAGAAGTATCCAACTGTGCTGCCCATAACGAACACCATAAATCTTCACAGCATGTCATGGACCTGTTGGAGCGGGTCCAGAGGAGGGCCACAAAAATGATCAAGGGGGTGGAACGCCTCTCTTATGAAGAAAGGCTGAGAGAGTTGGGGTTATTCAGCCTGGAGAAGCGAAGACTCTGGGGAGACCTTATTGCAGCCTTTCAGTACTTAAAGAGGGCTTATAAGAAAGATGGCAGCAAACTTTTTATGTTGCGACAGGACAAGGGGGAATGGTTTTAAACTAAAAGAGGGTGAATTTAGACTAGATATAAGGAAGAAATTTTTCACAATGAGGGTGGTGAAACACTGGCACAGGTTGCCCAGAGTGATGGTATATGCCCCATCCCTAGAAACATTCAAGGTCAGGCTGGACGGGGCTCTGAGAAACCTGATCTAGTTGAAGATGTCCCCCAGGGGGATTGGACTAGATGACCTTTAAAGGTCCCTTCCAACTCAAACTATTCTATGATTCTATGTTTTAGCAGAGAGAGATTCTATTGCAATAACATTAGATATTTTAAAATCACATTTCTTATTTCATTTAAGTTTTCTTAACAACAACAAAAAAATCCTTAAAAATTTCAGGCAATTTCAGGGAATTCTGAAAAAACTGCTGGACAAATATACAGAAGAAAAGCAGGTAGAAAGAGAAGGTGTCCTTGATGTTCATAAGCCATGAAGTTCTGAAAGTGAGAAAACTTTTTGGTGCAGTATCATCACATTTCTGTCTTCTATAGAATTCTCTAAGACATCTCAGTGGTCATTGTCAGAGATACTATATTGGTCCCTATGGACTTATTGTCTGATGTGCAGCAGTCTTTATGTCTTGCATAACAGATATATACCCAATTTAAGCCAAACAGCTTATGTCTTGTATTGATAAATAAAGCCTTATACATCCTTACTATATTTTTGCAGTACACTGCTCAGCTACTTTCCAAACATTTAGCTTTCAGTTCCCTGTCTGACCTTTGTGCTTGCTGAATGCAAATTCTTGGTATGTTAGCTTACTGGCAAAAAATAAGTAAATTAGTAATATGTTTTCTTAAGACCTCTGACAGCTATGTTTTCTATGACCCTAAGGATTAAAAGTATAGTTGAGTATGTACAGAGATTCTGAAAGTCCATATTCTAGTTTCACACCTTATTGATTGCTGAATGGACTTACACAGGTCCCCGGTTGCAATATGGAGATTCCTCATCTATGAAATGCTTTGAAATGGGAGATGTATGCACAAGCTGTGGATGAGTTAAGGCAGGGGCTTATCACTATCATTTTAGCTGTAGCTTGTAGATGTTCATGTTCATATTTGTAAAATAAAAGTGAATCTAAAAATATTCTAAAGGAACAGCACAGCAAAGGAGCCATTCCTGAATAAAATTTTGAATTGGCATTGTTTTATAACTTCAAAAAGGAATTAGAGTAGCTTGTTTTAAATTGCAATCTGTATTTTACTGTGTAATAACATAGGTCCGTTGTATGTTTTAATCATGATATCAGCTAAAGATTTTTGATTTCAGAAAGACTTAAACAGTATTTTTTCTATGTCACTTCACCAGTCAGTTGTGTTAGGAGAGGCCAAACCCAGTAACCCGACAGGTACGAGGTTGCCACAACTGCATGTCCCCACGTTCAGAAAGCAATGAGGTTGAGCACACACACGCACACATGCACACGCGAGCACACACACACAGACAGGACAGCCAGCCTACCCTGTAGCTGGCCTCTGAAGCCCAGACCCCATGGTCTCCCCAGTCAGTCATTTGGACCTCCTGGTCCCTCCAATAGCCAACAAGCAGACCTTCTAGTCTCTCCAGTACCCAGTCCAGGCACCTCCAATGCCTGGCTCCCAAGTCTTTTATCCTGCTCACTGGATACTCCAGTCTGGTATTTCCTAGTGCTCACACACTGACATAAGCACTCACACCATGTGCATGCACCCCATGTTTCCAGTTGCTGATCCCCAGACACACAGCACCTCTGGTCCACAGTCCCACTCCCATTGCTGGCATTCAGATGCTCCCCACACACACACACACACGGGCACAGAATAGAGAGTCCCTCAGCCAGGAAATGAGTTAGAAATGGAGTTTATTAAGAAGAGAGGACAGACTATGCTGATCAGGTACAGAGTACAGAATACTGACCAGCAGCTATTAACATGTGATTGTCCCTTTTTATGCACTTGTCCATGTCCCCACTTTTTCCTCCCCAAACCACCTCAATCCCTCCTTTTCTCCACCTTCAGTTTCTCCGCTAAATATCCCATGACCAGTCTTGTGCAATCTCCCAATGCCATTCCCCGGCACCCCATGATGAGTCCTATACCCCTGAGTAGTGATCCCACTACAGTCTGTGAGGTGCCCCACCGACTCCTGGTGTGGGGTGGCCTCTGGCTCCTGGAGTCGAGGGTTCCCTGGGGTTCAGGTCCCTGACTGGGGCATCAGGGTGTCCCTGCCTGCCATTGTACCACTGGGTTCCTTCTAATGGGTGTAGAGACAAGTCTTTAGTCCCATAAATGATCAAGCTGAGTCCTGAAAATCCCTGCATCCTGTAAAAATCTCAATTATTTGGTAGCATGGAATTTCTAAGTAATGGATCAATTCCACGGAGTCAAAAGCTTTATTTATATCAAAACCCACCCACATAATTCTGGGGCATCTTCTTTAATATTAATCTATAATGAAACAATACATTTAAGTATTTTAAACCAGATTTGGAAGTCGTAATGAGATTACGGACAAGAGTTCTTCCATTCCTTGTAATGATTTTAAAAGAACATGACATAATTAGCTGATGATATTAATAATTATTGTTAAGATTTTATATAATGCATATTTTTAAGTCTTCACCTCATTTTGTTAGATCTGAAAAAGTTGTTGTTTGGTTTGTTTTTTTTTTCTGAGTTGTAACTAAGACCTTTTCAAAATGCTTCTTTGAAAAGCTAATATTAAAGCAACCAACCAAGAGGCTTGTGGGTCTTTTTGGTGTTTTTTTTTTTTTTTTTTTTTTTATTACCCTGGGCTGGGGTCATAGTAAGTAGAGCAGGAAACGTCCCAGGACACTGCTGTTCTTCTTTTCTTGTTATTTTGTTTATTTCATTTCGTAAGATAAGATGTCTGTTAGGAAGGACTCAGATTTTGAGGCCTAAGAAAGACTTGGCAATTAAATATTATTTCTATTTTACTTGTCATTAAATGTCGCACCAAGGGAAGTTTGTTTGCTTACTTATTTTATTTTTTCTTTTCTGATTTCAATACTTCTAAAGTATTTTTATTTCAGTTTAACTCCAAGCAGTTCAGGATCTGTCTGTAGTTTATTGTTATTAAATTGAGCTTCATCTTTTACTTACTATTTTCTTAACTAGTATTAATTTGTTTTGTTAATCCAAGCCCTGTATTTTAGAGGCTGTTCATGGGTTGCTGATATTGAAAATCAGGTTAAATTTTGTCTTTTATGTCCATCATGAATGTCAATGACAACTACAGGGAATTTTCCCTTAACTAATGCCAAAGTTATTGAAATCAATGTAAAAAAAAACTCTTACAGGTGTGCTGGATTACATACCATATCATAATTCTAGTTTTTTTTTTCTTTACACGTTGTCAGGGAGAATAAATTCTTCTTTGTTCCACAATGGCTGTTAGAAAGATTGTTATAGTGATCTGAGAAAGGTTTTTACAGTGATCTGAAGTTCATGTACATCTAGAAATACATGAAAAATTCTCAAATCTGAGGTTTTCAGAATAACAGATAGGTTTTCTAGAATGCATATGTTCATCTATTTTAATTGTTATTGAATCTAAACTATCATTAAAAATTTCATTCTGTGGATGCTCACCATTTTTAGTATTTCCATTACCATGAATTACACTTCAGTAACACCCATGGAATAAAACCAATGCATAAAATTTCACAGAAATAGCTGCTTAGATCATGTACTTCATTCTAACCTTCTGTACACAGCTGACTTACTCTCAGTACGATTTCTGGTTTTCATGCCTGTAGGATAATACTCATGAAAATATGTTCACACTGAGAAAGACTTTGATAAGCAACTCTCTTTTCTTTCCTTTAATATTAATATCCTGAGCCTTATTTGGAATTTCTTGGAAACACATTAATTTCTGAAACAAAATATGCTAGTTTCATTGTTTCTGAACAGCTATTCCTATTCCATAGCAAATGTTTTATATGACTGTCCAACAATATAATTTTTGATAATTAATTTTGTTAATTAATTCTGCACTGAGTGAAATATATAACCCTACATTGAGTATTCCTGTTTCAAACTCCAGGAGCAAGATTCTCCGACTCCCTATTTCACAGAACAATTTCTCTGACTCCCTACATTTCACAGCATGCCCCCTTCACCCCGTTGTGTCTCATATTTAATTGTAATAAAGCACATTCTAGCTTGTTTATGATCATTTAACAAATAAACTTTTGTTAACTCTACAACAGTAACTGGTATTCATGTTCATTAGTTGTTTTTCATTTGTCCCTGTCTACAAATTCTGCTATCAAAGAAACATAGTAAATCCTACCCTAACAAAACCTGATTCCTGCGGAATCCCAATACAGCTTAATCCATTAGGTTTCACTTCCACATGCAGACACATAAGTATAGATGTAGACGTCTATATAGGAACTGGAAGTCTTATCTGCCTATTATGGTTAGTGGAGATGATACAATTAATGTAGTCAGTGGGGTTCAAGGAACCATTAAGCTGACCAAATGTAGATACCTAATTTAGGGTAAGATAAGTAGCTTTTAGAATCCAATGGCTGCAATGACTGGATTTTACAGACTATAATGAGGGTTTAGGTACCTATAATATAAGTCACAATCTGCATAGTAAAATAGCAGATTCATAGAATAATTCAGGTTGGAAGGGACTTCAGGAGATCCTCTCGAATGAACAACATCTGAAAGCAGGGGCAACATGTCAACACTGTAGTTAAGTGTCTAAGCTAAGCACTAAATCTCAGTCCTAGTGAACTAATAGTCATAAATAAGGGCAGAGGTTTCCTATGTTTGTAGGTTTTATTTTCAGAAGTTTATAAATTCTTTAAAAAAACACCTGCATGTTTGCTTAAGTTCCCTATATCGTCCAGTTCTGAAGGCATTCAAAAACACTATAATCTCTTCATTGACGAAATGGAGAAGATACATATTTGAATGAAGTAGATTAAATCGCACTACTTTTATTATTCTCATATATTATGGACAACTATTTAAGGAGCAGATTATTTTTTCATTCAGTAAAATCTAATAATTTTCTATGCAATGCATTATGTAGAATTTTAACCTATAAATGTTCAAAGTCCTGCAACAGGTAGACATTTTTTCTCCATTCTTGCTTCATGAAACAAGTTTCAGTCACTTTAGTACTACTCTTTCAAGATTGAATACTCCAATTTTGATTACTACCACCTATAAGGTCTTTCTTTCTCTCTGTCATAATTATTAAGGATGACAATCAGTGTGAAGACAAAAAAAAAAAGGAAAAAAGTAAATTTTTCTTACTTGCCAATTTATGCGTGAATTTGTCATATACTTGGATACTGTAACATATTAGCTTGTTATCACCCACTCTTTCATAGTTAAGTTTCCACAATTCATATTATGGAGACAATGTCACAATATGTCTCACATATAATGCCATAGTACATAGTTGAATAGACTAAACACAGATATGGAGATGGGTCTGTAGTACTTTTAAAAATGGATTAAAAATCCATTAGTTCTACAAAAGAGGGAAGGATTCTCAAAAAAACTCATGGAATACAGACAATATGAAGCTGATGTCTTTAATTACATGATCTTATACTATTCTTGTCATACATTGATACACTGTATCTTCTTTTATATGGAAGGATTTGTTGCCTATCAATTGTACTGATGATAATACACTTGTATGGATCTTTAATGCATGAAATAAATTTTTTTTCTCTACCACATTCATTAAAAAAAACCCAAAACTAAACGTATTCTGAATATAGGACTAGTGATTTGTATGTAACAGATTTACTGCACTCAGACTCAGTTTTAAGTTAGCTATTTATATACATCAGTTTTACTCTACTCTAAAATAATGACCACTGATTCATAGAAATGTATATATAACCCAGTACTAAATCAACAATAATTCATCTTTTCTTAATTATCCAGATAAATAAAACTATGGAAAAAAAAATAATAATTTACTCATGACTATGTAACTCACAGAAAAAGAAACACTAAGGTCAAAAATCCTGAGGTTATTGCAAAAATAAATCTAGAGTTATTTAAACACACAAAACTCTGCTTATTCTTGAATTCCTGTTATTCTCAGGATAGCTTTATGCTGGGACTGAGTTAAATCTCATTTCTTGAGGTCAGTCATAAGAATTTAATTATATAAAATTGTGAGTGAATAGTTTTACTCTTAAGTGATGTAGGATTTTTTTATCTGATCTGGAAATCAGATTTCATATGGTCTATAATTTGGCAAGAATAAAAAGAAGGCTAATTACAATCATAGCATTGAAGCTATGATGGTAAAAGAAAGAGACTGCAAATAAAGTGTAATTTAGTCCTAAAGGATCATTCCTTAGATGCCAGCATAAAACTTCTATCTTCCCTAATAAATTTTCTGTGCAGAGAATATGATAGACTGTTATCCCTAATGATTAATTTCTTACTGTAGTCCACAGATTAAAAGACCTGGAAGATGAGGTAGGATTGAGAAGTCATTCTGTCTGGTTAGTAAAAAATTTATGTGTATTTGCATATCTAAAAATATGATCCCATCACTGCAAGACTATGACAAAAACTTCAGTTTCAGTTCTCAGGAATCTACAGGAATCTGTTATCAGAAACCTGAAAAATTCAGGGACGGTTGTGAGGAAGGTCAAGTTTGATAAAACAAACTTTCAGTTCAAAGCACTTCAGGTGGCCTTAATTCACCAAATGAACTCCAAATAATGCTACAAACAAGGTTACTTCAAAGATCTGTTACTCTTCTGCACTGTCTGTATAAAAAATAACCCACAAAATACTAAGAGTACTGCTCTGTGGATGTGGGCTATCTAGTACTGTATTTTCTTTTTTCAATAATATTTATTGATGAACAAAAAAGGACATTTTAAAAGATTAATTAATATTTGAAATCATAGTTCTGTAGCCCAAGAAATATGGGCTATAACTAATAAAAAGTGTAGGCTTTTGCCACCGTTGAAGCCTGAAGAATTGTCTACATTTGTCTTGGCCTGAGCTGACTTTAGGTTGTTTAAGCTGTCATAACAATTGTTTAATGGTCAGGTAACGATTGACTATCTCAGGGTTTTGGTTATCTTCATGAATACCATATATGATAAAAATTTAATAAATCTGTGTAAAGGATCAGTGAAGAAAGAGCAAGTAAGCAGTCTGCATTAGCAAACATATGAAAGTAACCCTAAGCAGACCAAAGAAAGAGAAGAAAGAAATCCCTCTCCATCAAATCCGTATTCTCTCAGTGAAGAACCTCTGGCATTGCCGACTCTTCACAAATCATTGTATCCATCTGCAGTAAGGCAGGTACCATCAGCCTCAGGACTTAGACAGGCAGTGGAAGGTTGAATATAACACCAAAGAAAAAAAGGGTAGATATAGGAAAAGGGTTGCTTATGTATGACAGTGATAAACTTTGCTGAAGGGGACATTAGTTTATTAATTATATAATTCAGACTGTATTAGTATCATTGTAATAGGACTAATAATAACTGTACTGCTACATTTTAATTAGTTGTTTGTTGAATGCTGAAGCATTAATTAGATTAACAGTAAGTTCCTGGATACATATACTACATAAGGCAGTCCCCTTGTGCCCATAGTATAATTTTGAATGCAACATGATATGTGGGAAATGTAAGCACTATGTTAATGTTGAACATTATCATTTGGCACACTGGATTACCTCAGGTAGGATCTTTACCCAGTAAGATTTTGCCTATGAGTCTGTCAATATTCTTTCTCCTTTTGATCCAGAGCTATGTTAAAAGTTTACTTATCACTAAGCACTCAGTCAGAAATATATTTATCTAAAAATACAATAATGACAATAATGCCCTCACCCCCCCCATCCTTAAAGCATATTTTATGTACAGATGGGTTATGCTATTAGTCTTCACTTTGTATTACAGTAATTACCCTTTTGAATAACTCAACTTTACAATACTGATTCAAACTTTGTCTTGGTGGACACGATCAAAATGCATTACACAAAGGCAAAACAATTTCATGCTAGATATATTCCTGAGTTTGTATGCACTTTGTTAAACACACTCATACATTTGGAAATATGAGCATAAGTGAGTTTTCACTATAGCTTAAACCCTAGTGATTTTTCATGGTGTTCCATATAAACCAATGCTTTTCGATCATCACTGAGTTTAATGTAAGGACTATGCTGTTTAGCACGAGTTACTTCAATTATTTAAATACTTTTATGACTGAGTCTGTGGTTCCATTGTGCTTGTGTATTATATGTGTGTTTATTTGCATGGGTTTAATTTTGGTCCAAATTTGGAATGTTTTTCATACGACTATAGGGTCACAGGAGTGGTAAGATAAAATGATAAAAGCCCTACAGCTTAGTGGTTGTTTGCTTGTTTTTTTCCAAGTTTTGTAAAAAAAATTATTCAGATTGATTTGGTTTTGAGTTCTTTCTGAATAGTCAAAGCTTACTGATCCTGTTCTCTTCTCTTTTGCACTCTCCAAGGATGCTTTATGCTTATTTTTGTAATTGACAAGGTGGCAAAAATATTTTTAATTAACAGGGTTCTTTGATTCTCTTAGTCTTACAATTTGCAGTTAGAAATATATTTGTTTCTCTCTGGAGACTTAACATTCAGTGTTAAATTAATGAAGACTAAAGACTGCTACTGATGAAAATAATTATTTTATTATTTAACAAAATATGCAAGTAAGTAATCATTAACTACTATAGCATTTTTCCATAATTCATTACATTTATTGATTTTTTTTTTTTTTTTAAAATAGGTGTTTTTAACACTCAGAGGATTGACCTTTCATTTATTATTAAAATCAGTATATCACTTCTCAGAAGTGGAACTAAAACATTTGTATTGTTCATTAAAGTTGTTTGCAATTTCAAATTCCTGTGAAAAAATAATCTATTTATATTAAATTTCTGGGAAGGAAACAATAATTTCATGTGGTTTCGAAATGTTTTTCTGTATTCAAGGTCAGCTTGTTATCTATTACGCTGCTTTAGTCTTAAAGAGGTAACTTTTCACCTTAATATTAATGGTTCATGTTTCTTATGAGAATTAGGAAGCAAAGAAAGTAGATAGGTACAATGCTTCTTCATAGTTTCCCAGAGCTTCACGGGGTGAAAATAAACGACAATGTTGCCTACATTGTTCAGACCTTTGTATTCAGGATGGAAATGGAAATATTTTAATTTACTGACTCTTAAGCAGAATCAGAGAAAATAATTTAACTGTATTTTGAGAAGGAAAACAAAACTAGACCCTGGAGAAGAACTAAAAAAAAAATAGGACTCTAGTTACAGCTACCTAATGAAGTTGGTATTATACGCTGATAAAGTTTGTTGAGAAATGGAAAACAAGTACCTAGAAGTTAAATTCTGGTTTTTCATCTCTGTTCACTAATTAACACATAAACTGGCAGGCTGCATTAAAAACACTGGATAAAGAAAAAAAAGTTGCAAATTATATTGCAGGAATGTTTTAAAGAGAAATGACAGAAGGAAAGAAATTAAAGGAATAAAATTCTGGTACTTTGAAAAAGAAAGGAAACAAAAAGGAGAAAGCAAAAAAAGTGGATGTGGATAATATGAAATAGTAAGTCTGAATCATAGAACCATAGAATCATTTAGGTTGGAAGAGATCCTTAAGATCATTGAGTGCAACAGTTAACCTAACACTACCAAGTCCACCACTAAACCATGTCCCTAAGCACCACATCTACACGTCTTTTAAATACCTCCAGGGATGGTGACTCAACCACTTTCCTGGACAGCCTGTTCCAATGCTTGACAATGCTTTTGGTGAAGACATTTTTCCTTGATCTTGTAGGAAAGATCTCGTAGGAAAGAAAAATAAAGTGAATTATGTACATTAACTTTCAGAGGAACATATTCAACTGGATTTGCTTAGGTCCTAATTTTTGACAAAACTCATCCACATTAACTGAAAAGCTTAATCTGTTTTACAATTAGTTGGTTGTAGTAAATGTGTTAAAGGACACAGGTACATGGATACTTACAGAAAGCTAGAGAAGTGGAGAAGGTAAAAAACGTCCATGTTTTAACTGTTACCCAAGGATCTGTTAATAGTTTTTAAATCTCTCACAATCATTTTAAACACATTCTTTGTAACCATTTCTCTTATAATGCAGAACTTTGTTGTTTTCATTCTCTTCATTTCAAAGACAGGAAAGGTAACATTAGCTCCTCTCTAGCTTAAGGAGAGTGAGTGCCTAAGCAGATCGAAGGATCTAGGATGGAGTAATTTACCCCATATCACACAGGAATTATGCATTTAAATATGGACTGGAACTTGGGATTTCTTAGCTCTGTATTATAGTGCAGATTACTGCACCATTGTTGATTTCTAGTATATCTTCTGATGAAACATATCTGAGTCAGTGTTCACTATTTAAAATATATATTTAGGCTATTTAACCAGCCATAGCTGAAAATGACCCATGTAGAATATCAAAGAAGTGCTATTCAACAAGCCAACGGAAGTGTGCTGTAATTTTAGTCTTTGAATTGGTGGTTGGTTTTCAACTTAGATATACAATGGAATAATTTTGTTGAATCGGGGTTTATACCTTTTTAATAGAGCTGAGACTTTTAAAACTTTTTTTTAGAGAACAAATAAGTCTTTTGAAATTATCAGCGTTTACAAAGTCACCATTTTTAGAATGTTTCAGAGTTTATTCCTTGATACAAACTTTTGCTCCAAAATGTAGAATATTAAAAATTCAGAATAATGAAATTGGAATGAAATATTTCCCTTTTAAGAAAATAACACTTTATTCAGAACTACTGATTTTTTTTTTCAAAAGATAAAATTTATATCTAGTGGAAGATTTAATTGTAATGCCCATAAATGGCTTGTTGAATGTCAAGCTCTGATGACCAAATATCTGATCAACGGTAACCTAAACATTATTTGGAAAACCTCTGTTTGATAATGTATTTTTCTCTTATCTATGTTAAGGTCATATAAGTAGACATTAGCACATACGTGCAAGTCTTGAATTCACTTCAGCAGAGGGCGATAGAGAAACAACATTTATGTTGTTTTGTTACAAGTGATAGAATACATTGGCCTTTGCAAAAGAAATTTTTTTTTAAAAAAAGGGGGTGCTGTTTGGCTGACAGTATACCACTGAACTTTGAGTACAAGCTAATTTGAACTATTTAATGACACAGTATTTGGATTTTTATTCTTCATTAAATTTTGCAGTTACATTAATTGTCATGTCCTCTGCACACTTAACTGCCCTCTCCCTGCGCCTAGTTAATTAGAAGTTTAATTATGATATTCAATATGTTGGAGGTTAGGTTTGGAACTGAAAATAAGTAGCAGTAGATAACATCATAAATATTTTTTGACCTTTTCTCTGTGCTTTTAAAAATATTTAATTGAATATCAAACTTAGTGGATTGGACGCATTGCTATTACATCTCTCTGGGAAAGATATCCTTTTACAGGATAGCATTAAAGATGTCTTCTAAAGTTTGATTTAATTTTTATTAATTTTTGCTTTTTTAAAAATAAATTATTTCTACTCAGTATTCATGATCTGCAATAGTTATAAACATAATGAAAAGTAGATCTTTCAGTAAAATAATTTGAAATGCTAGTATACCATAATGAATTAAATAGTTTTTTGTATTTAATAAAAGCAGGTTAATTTTTTTCCCAGGTGCAATTGTGACTTGATTGGAATATTCTCCAAACTTTGAATTTCTGCACAGTCAAGGTTTCACCTGTAAATTTTGAAAAAACATTCTGAAGTTTGAGTTTTACATATTTTGTTTAGTTACATTATTTTCTTCAGCCTAGCATAAACACATTGTTCCTACCTTAACATCTTTTTAGTATTACAAATTTAATCTTTTTTTTTTCCCTATTGCTAAAGGTATTAATTGTAACATTTGGAGATTTAAGTTCCAGACTGCCAATGTGGCAGGCAGACAGCTATGTACAGGGCTGTAAAAGCGAACCAGTAAATTGCAAGTGAAAATTCTACTCTTCCCAAAGGGAAATGATGCTGAAATTTACTTTGTAACGTATATTTGAACACCAAAGGAAGTTATTGACTTTGATGGCCACTTTTCATTGAGCTAATGCTACTGTAAACGTATTGATTCCAGGAAAGTTAATTCTGATTTGCATCATTTTACAAAAGATAGTAAACCGGCAATTTTACAAAGCCAATGAACTAATGCTGTGAAAAGGTGTTCTTATAATCTGATTTTTATTCTACAGTTTCATTCTCTCTCTCAGCTCTTTCATTCATTCCTCCTTTCTTCAGTTTGTTTTATTTTTCAGAGAACCAGTTTTAATATGCTTTGTTCTTATGCTGACTTTACTATGATTTACTAATACAAAAAATTTGGGATAATGTTTTCTACGCCGTAGTCCTGACTTTGACCTTTAACAGATAAAAGTCTTTCAGGTAATAATTAGAGGCTGTGTTATAAACCTTTCACTCATGCTAGGAGGAGTGGCTGCTCAGTGGAGTGAATAGTTTAATTATATAAATCACTGCTCACAAATGTTCAAACAGTGATTTGCAACCTGGTTTTCCTGTATGTACATTAGGGAAGATATACTATAATGTTAATATTTTCATTTCTACTTGATTTATATTCGGTTTTCTTGAATTGTTATTTTTGTTTTGCTTTTCCAGTGCCGCTGAATGCTGGTTTCTCGATCTGGAAGAATGATTTCTATACCAGATTCCTCACTATTTGCTCTAGAGCCAGCAAATTTTGGTTGAAAACTGTAACATACTAATTAGCTCTTTGATGCGTGGTATTTAACCTTGGTGCACAATGAATAACTTATTGTCCTTTTAATGATTTTTTTTTTCCCTAGAGTTCCATTCTTTGCCAGTAGCAAAGATACCTCCCTCATTCCTTGTGATTCAGATGAAGGAGGTAATGGTCCCGTACCCCACCACAACTACCCATAAATTATTCAAAAAGTGTTTTATTCCCTCCTTTTAGAGGGCTTTTCAGATAAAAAATCGTTTTCTCCAGCCTCGTTGGTTTACCTCGGTGAAAGCTGCCTTGCTGTGCGCAGACAGGGCACAGTGGGGCCAGCAGCAACATGGGGTCAGGGACAGCGGGGGCTCCCCAGGGGTCCGTCAGGGAAGGGCCTTGCAGCCAGGGCCCATCGCACCACCCCAGCCAGGAGCAGGGCAGCTGGGGGACACCGGGGCAGCCCCAGCCCTGGGCATCAGGCACCTTCTTAGGGATGGGGACAGGCTGGGATGTTGGCTCGTAGGCTGGTTCCGATATGGTGGGGCTGCAGCTCAGGTTGGGCCCATGGTGGAGTCCAGCTGAAAGCAGCTCCTGAGGAACAGCGACGGGGCTGGGGTGGGGTCGACCCTGGCTCTGGCCACCTGGCAGCACTGGCGGGGAGCCCTGCAGGAAGGGGCCACTCTCCATGGCCCTCCATCTCTCATCCAGCCCGGAGGCTCCGTAGCCAAACTTCCAATCCAGGGGGATGCACTCATACCCTGACACTGAATGTAGCTGGAGACTTTACTTATACACAAGTAGCACTGTCAAATATGTTAAAAATACTTTGGGTCTATTTGTTTACCCTGTTTGCACACTCTTCAGTGCAAGTAGAGACTTGCAGGGACCACTGTCTAGTTTGTCTTATACACTAAATATATATGCGTCTTTGAAGTATAACATACAACTTTGTAATTCTCCACAAATATGATTTAAGGAAACAAAAAAAGAATCCCACCTAACTGCAATAAAAACTTAAATCCTGATTTGACTTAGAGGTATGGCTTGTACTGGGCAACCTAAAAGTAATCAAGACATAAAAGGGTTGCTTTTTCCCAATAGAGAACAGTCAGGGTTTGGAGAACAGAAAAAACAATGCGGGGTCGGGGGGTTTGGGGGGAGTGTGTGTGGGGAGACAAGCATGGAATACATCTTTATTTATAACAAAATGAAACACATTGTTTTTTTATCACTGTGTTAACAGGAAAGTTCTGAAAAATTAAACCAAAGGCTTGAAGCACTGGTCAACAGAAAAATATTACTGAATTTCATCCATGAATTTTACTTACATTTTCTGAGGTGATGCTTAAATTTTTCAGTTATCCTTAACCTTCTGCTTTTCTCACTATTCAGCCTGCTTTACTAATTAGCTGCTATTAATATCTTTGGTTGCAAATAAATTATCCTAATTAAACAATATACTTTTATTTACCTACAGTTGTAATAGAAAGCCCAGCATTGTAACCATATTCTCCATCAGACAGACCAAAGGTTTGACTGTTGTCTATGAGTTCAGCAGCCATGTCATCTCTTTATGCCTTTTTTAGTCAAAACATGAAGGTTTCAGTAAGAGCTACCTGAGTAAACATCACTTTTGCCTGCCATTGTTAACTACTGCACATTTAATGTACAAAGCTGTAGTTTATATAATGAAACTGTGTGTTTGGTAATATATAAAACATCACACTGTTTATTATTACTCTTTGGAATGAAGTGATCTTAATTTTACAATCTGTTATCCACAGAAATTTTCCCAGAAGGAATATTCAAGCCTCCTAAAGTTTCAAAGCTTTATAAACATCCTTCGAGACACACCGCCTTGTGTCATGAATGAGTGGTTTAGAGGACACTTAAAGAATCACCATCAAAGGTATTAGCAAAAAGTGGTTTTAATAGGGATTTATAAAAGTACGACTTAACAAAGTTTGATGGCAAGGTTCATTCTATCACTTACTACATGGATGAAACATAAAAAGGAAAATCAAGTTAGAATCAAGCTAGAATGGTTTATACAGACACCGAAGATGCAAAAGGGTAAGGGAGACCCTCCTGTTGAGACACAAGGTTCAGAGAAGATCCTCTTGGTTTCTAAACTCCTGATGGAGCTTAGGTGCGGCTAAGTCCAATCTTAGTCTCAGACTTGGACAATGGTTTATGTCTAATACGAAAGGGTAATCCTGTTGAGTCACGAGATTCAGAGTAGATGCCCTTGATTTCTAAACTCCTGATGGATCCACTCCTAGTCCCAGACTTGGTCAATGATTTATGTCTAAAGGATTAGATGTGTCTAACAACAGTCTAAGATTCATTCACAGTTTTAAGGTGGATCACACGATTTTAGCAGTACTTAATCAGTGACTAATTTAACGTTTACAAAGTGAGTTAATAGAATTTACTATAATCACAAGAGTGACTTAATTACAGATTATACTTACTATCCGTTACCTAAATCAATTCACACACACACACACAGACACAAATATATTTAAATGTACAAAAGGTATACCTGTTAAAAATTCCCCTCAAGTCCAGTGAAATATTCATGTCAAATGCCTCGGCATTTCTCAATGGGTGAGGAGTTGAGCCTCAAGGAGTATTTCAACCCAGGTCCCATCGTCAGCTTTCAGCGACAGTCCTCTGAATATCACAAACTCAAGAGTTCATGAGCTCTGAGTGACATCCCACTCAGAGGAAGATGCTGGTTGAAGCCCTCTGTGGTCCAGGAGAGCTCAAAGGGCCTCACTTAGGACCACTATTTACAGGCTCACAAGATAATTGGCTTTAGCCATCTATAAACTTCTATTCTGGCCACAGTCCAAGGTGGTAGTTACTAGGATTCTCAAGATTCCAGTAACAATGGCACCGTTCCACTCGAGCTACGATTCAGATAAGGATGTCAGGGGATGACAAATTATGCCTGCTCTCGTTCCCCATCTTGGCCGGGCAGCAGGAGTTCCTGGTACAGTCAGTGCTGTTCCCCACCTTAGCCATGCAAGAGTTCCTGATACAGTCAAGGGACATTTCACCACCCAACCCATTATACAAAGGCCAAGGCCTAACGGGAATTTCTGATATCATAGAGCAGCCCAGGACAGAGTGGGGGGAAATGCACCACCCCACCTCATAATGCCAGTTATGTGTTTCAATTTTAGTCAGCGTTCTTAAGAAATAAATGAAATGTTCTGGGAAAAAAATGAAAAAACGGAAAGCTGTTCACAACAATTTGTCCACATAAACATATTAGAAATGCTTTCTGCATCCTTTTGGTATTCAATAATTGTCATACTTGGGCAGATGTGCTCTTTGATCTGTCTATATAATACCATGAAGTCATGCCTAGAAGATCTGGTGTGGAGGTTTCCATAAATAATGGAACTTCATGCTGACAGAGATTTCTTCATGCCATCCTGCTTATGGAACATGTGGTCATGGGTCCATTTGGGCATCAAAATAAGGAGTGGAGATGATTGAAACTTTTTGACTTAACTGAATATTTGGTTTAATCTAAATAATGTAATACACCTAGTGCTTACAAAACACTTTTTGTAAGTTGGTTTCAAAGGTCAATAACTTCTAGCCCTTTTTGTTGGGGGAAAAAAAACCTGAGGCCAATAGTCATGTCCCTCAAATTTGGCCATATAAAAGCAGTTCATGTAGTACAAGCCACCTGTCTGGATTTACTCTGACATCTTACAAAGGTTCTACCAGAGGGCTGTTCGTCCCTGTCCATTAGCTATAGGTGGAATGTGAATGATAAACTTAGCCTAGATGTCTCATTATTAGTTTCATAAAATGAAATTCACAAAAACTCACAGAAAACCACTAGCAGATGTACAAACCTTACTGATCTTCTAGGTCTTTTTCATGATCTCACTGAACTATTTCACTTAAAGGTAAATAAGGGAAAAAAGTTTCCAAATTAAAGGATCCAACTTTTAACTTCAAAAAAAAAAAAAAAAGTTTTAAATTTGTTTCTGGTAAACAGTTTTAAAAAGATAAAACTTGGATTATGTCATCGGCTGCCTTTTTCATTGATAACGTTTTAACTGATTACTGAGTCATTCATGGAGTATTTGCCTTTAGGATAGCACAGGAAAGCACTGGTTTTCCTAATATGGGAACGATAATGAAGCTCTGTATTAACGACAGTTAAAGTTGCTTCTCCCAGTGTCATAGCTCAGGCAGGGCTATGTATTAAAACGTCAGGAAAACTTTGACCCCTTCTCCTTTTTTCTCCACTTATTCACGGCATATGTTTCAGAGGAACTTGCAAATCCTTAGACAGAAAAAAAAAGGTTCTGAAATGCATGCCATAAGCAAGGCAA
The DNA here is from genome assembly GCF_000690835.1 of Fulmarus glacialis. Classification (NCBI taxonomy): domain Eukaryota; kingdom Metazoa; phylum Chordata; class Aves; order Procellariiformes; family Procellariidae; genus Fulmarus; species Fulmarus glacialis. The sequence continues at coordinate 15,249 of NW_009185643.1, read as the reverse complement.
TCTTGTCATTGGTTATATTTACAAAAGTTCATTTAAAATACACTGTTTCTTTAAGAATTCTTTTTTTGGTTGATGGGCTTCTACCAAACTGTATCATGTGAGTGGTTCACGTCTAAAAATTGGTCAAAATAATAGAATTAACATTTGAATGAAAGATAAAGACTGCCAGATAATGTAAGGCCCAGTAGATGAACAGGTGACTGACTACCTTTCATGTATTTCTGTGGTCAATAACATTATGTTAATGTTCAGTATCTAACATCAGGGCTTTAAATTTTAAAAAATCAGGGTTAGAGAACTAGTCTCTCAAATGTACTTCAAATTTTGAGTGCAGTCAGTTCAAACACTTCTTCATATAAATATGTAGGTATAAGCAATGTTTGTGATTAAACTCTGCAATACAACAAGAAAATTATGTGTTTGTAAGTGTCTTAATCAGTATTTCCTGCATGCAAGCAATTTAGGCTATTCTCAAATGTATAACTAGTAAATCTTTATAGCCAATGATCAGAAGCTTAAAGAATATTAATAAAAATTCTGTTTATGTATCTCCTAACTCAAAATTATTCTGCATCAGAATTATTAAAATAGATTTCACAAAACCCAAATAGCAAAATTCATTAGAAAAACTTATTGAAAGAGTGCATAATCTACATTAACTAATTACCAGTTACAGTCTCACTTCGTCATTCCATTGAAGATATAAGCTGGTATACCAAATTTTTACTCATTAAGTAATTTGGTAATGATAGTATAATTCTGAACATCATTAATTAGAGAATCATTTTGAAAGCAGAGAGATCATTTTAATCTGCTTAACTCAACAACATACAATGAAAAGCATATGAAGTTTAATAAAAAAAATATTGGGCATTGTATACAAATTTTCCCATATTTTATTAGAATTGACATTACAAAAAGCAGCATAATCTAACAATGACATACAAGGAGGCTGAAGGAACTGTATCTGTTCAACCTGGAAAACAGAAGGTAGAGACGGCATCTTATTGTTGTTTATTGTTGTCTACAGCTATCTAATAGAAGGGTACAGAGAAGATGAAGTGAGGCACTTCTCAAGGGTGCACAGTGATAGGACAAGAGGCAACAAACACCAGCTGGAACACAGACAATTACAAATAGACATTAGAAAACCATTCTTCACCATGAGAGTGGACAAACACTGGAACAAGTAGCCCAGAGAGGTTGTGGAGTCTCCATCCTTGGAGATATTCAAAACTCAGCTGGACATGTCTCTGAGCAGACTGCTTTAATTGGGCCAGCTTTGAGCAAGGGGTTGGATAAAATGGCCTTTGAAGATCTACTCTTAACCTACGTTATTTGATGATTCTAAAATTTTCAGAGTTTTAATATTTTTATTTTTAACCTCAATTAGAGAAAAAATTACATAAACCTGAATCTGTTTAGCCCTAGTAGTGGCCACTAGTGTTCTGGACTTTTTAGAATAAGGAGGACTTATAAATGAGTACAGTCACATTTTATGGATCCAAATACTTTTCAGAACTGAGAAGGTTCTTATTCAATTCATGGGTAGAAGTAAAACACCAGTGTCTGCCCAGACATATTTATATATAGGCACATACATATTTAGGCACATGAAGAAAGCCTATTTTCAACTTTAAAGTTAATTTTTAAAAGCTGCAAGTAACTAACAGCATTCACTAAGGTCAAATTTATCAGGATTGGGGTAAGGTTAGAGGTAATCTTGAAAATGTAATAGATATGTCACTCTTCACACATAAACTTTTTCTGTTGTTGTTATATAGAAGTATCTTGTAATTCACTCCAATAACCTACACTGCAAATCAGAGATACAATGAAATCACATTCTGTCTTATAATTTCTAAGCTAAATACTACAGCCATTATATTGCAAGGAGGAATTACATTAGACTGTCACTAAATGCTGTTTTACACATGAAAAGAATGTTCTAAGGACCAGTTAGAAATCATTATTATTAAAAAACTATCAGTGACACCAAAATGCTGCATTGAGGTAATTAGTAAAAAGCACAGTAAGATGAAGATGGGAACATTCATTATTTATTCATTTGATTTTTTTAACAATAACTATAAAAATAAAAGATTATCACCATATGAATTCTGTGAATACTGTATCATATATTATTTATTTATTTCATAAAGTTATGAATATTTAATTGAGGATCATTGCCCAAATCTTTTATTAGGGAAAATATGTATTCTAGAGATATGTATGTCGAAGACACAGTTTGCTTATTCTTGTCTCATATATATGAAATATATAGTAAACAAAGGATGTTAAAATATTTTTACTTTTCTGGTTTTAACAACAAAATTGCTATGAAATATGAGATAAGGGAGTAATTTTATCTTGTTGCCACTTTTACTTGAACATTTCTAGGCTCTCCAATTTATGGGTAATTTTGCCACTCTGTAGAAATACCATAGTGTAACGAAATATTTAATTCAAATAAACCAACAAAAATTAGCCAAAATCCACATTTATTTCAAATTGCATCAGATTTATTTGGTTAACTTTTTCGCTGCTGAAGCTCATAAATAATTAAGTTTGTTATGATATATTTGCACCATCTGTGTAGTTACAGTCTGTATCTTCGCACGAGCTGATTGCGAGGAAAATAATTTTAGTTTCAGACTGAACTGGTTTTAACAAATATATAATACATTCACTATACTGATTGTGGCTTTTTTTCTTTCATTTACAATTATTTCTGAAAATCAACATACAAAGATTAAAGCAGCAAGGACGGAGAGTTAAAAAAGGAGAGTGGGAAGTAAAAAAGGTTAGGGAACTGAAATTCCAAATTATTGCACAATTTTTAATTTGCAAAAATTTACAATCACATTGAACATTTTGTTAACAACATTCCTTGAAAGTTAATATTTTTGAATTATTTAGCAAGCTGCAAGGTAAATAGAAAAAGACTTCAAGAAGAGTTAAATAGAGTTTAAGACACATAGTTTGGGATTTTCTCTCAAAAATCAGAAAAAACTATGAAGTTTTTTTCAGAACTGTTGTACTGGGTTTCTGTGGCAAGGTTTTGGTAGCAGGGGATGGGGAGAGCGACAGGAGTGGTTTCTGTGAGAAAACACCACAAGTTGCCCCTATGTCAGACACAGCCAGATCCAGCAGATCCAGGATGGACCTACCATTGGCCAAAGCTGAGCCAGTCAATGATGTTGGTTGCACCTCTTTGATAACATATTTAACAAAGGGTAATAAATGATGTTCCACAGCAGCTGGGACAGAGGAGTGAGAATATGTGAGAAAGACAACTCTGCAGACATCAAGGTCACAGAAGAAGGAGAGGGAGGAGGTGCTCCAGGCACCTGAGTCTGTGGAGAGGACCATGATGGTGCAGGTTGTCCTCTCCATGGTGGAGCAGATATCCACCCTGCAGCCTGTGGAGAACCCCATGCTGGAGTACGTGGATGTGCCCTAAGGGAAGCTGCAGCCCATGGAAAGCCCATGCTGGAGCAGGCTTCTGGCAGGAACTGTGGCCCATGGAAAGGAGCCCATGCAGGAATGGGTTTTCTGGCAGGACCTGTGACCCCATGGGGGACCGACACTGGAGCAGTCTGTTCCTGAAGGACTGTACCCATGGAAAGGGCCCATGCTGGAGCAGTTCTTGAAGAACTGCAGCCCCATCGGAAGGACCCACATTGGAGAATTTCATGAAGGACTGTATCCTGTGGGAGGGACCCTTCAGTGGAGCAGGAGAAAAGGAGAAGAGAAGGAGGAGGAAGGAACAGCAGAGACAACATCTTATAGACTGATGGCAATCCCCATTATCCATCCCCCTGTGCCGCTTAAGGGGAGGAGGTAGAAGAGTTGGGAGTGAAGTTGAGCCTGGGAAGAAGGGAAGAGTGGGGGAAAAAGTGTTTTTAGATTTGTTATTTCTCATTATCCTACTCTGTTTAACTGGCAATAAATTAAATTTATTTCCCCAAGTCCAGTTTGTTCTGCCCGTGAAGGTAAGTGATCTCCCTGTCCTTATCTTGACCCATGAGGTTTTTGTCGTATTTTCTTTCTGTATCCTGTTGAGGAGGGGGAGTGACAGAGAGTTTGGTGGGCGCCTGACGGCCAGCCAAGATTAACCCGCTACAGCTATGGACCAGTTCTATTTTGCATGCTTTCCAGTAAAGAAACTCATGTTTATTAAAAAAGAAAAGAAAGAACTTTTTACTGATAGCTAGAAAAAATAATGGCAAATTTCTTCTGGTAACTGTTAGGCTGCAGCAAAACATGACTTTAGCCTTAAGCTTAATTTGAACATACTCTATCCAAATAAAACAGCAGAAGGAAAAGACTTCTTGCTACTATTGTGAAGGCCAATAAATGAATAATTTAAGAGTTGTTAAAAGAAGAAAGAAATCCTAACTTTTTATCTGTCGGCGTAGTGAAACATAATTCATGACCTCTCTGAAATTGTTATCATTACTGAAGGAACAAAGCGCACCAGTTCACAGTATAATTCAATATGATGGCAATGGTCGCAGTGATGGCAATGTGGAAAATAGTGTGGAAGATAAGATGGAAAAGCTGCAGTTCTAAATCACATAGGTCACAATAAATTTTAGAGCCATTCCAAATGTAGCACAAAATCCTAAAAACAGTTTTAGCAGAACTGGCTTATGATTTAAGCACACAAAGATAAGTATATATATAAATGTACTGTCTGAAAGGACTATTTTAGTACACCTGGGAACACTGTGGTCATACAATATACTACATTTAAGATGGTCATACTGACGGGGCTTTGGCTGTGGTAGGTTTTATGGTCCAATAACTGAAGGATTTGGAGGTTGAAACCCATTAGGTATATTATTATTGTTCCGATTCCTCACAGACTCTTCAATGATGCATGTTTCCACACCTGTAACTACCTCATGCAGGTTTCTTATAATTTACATAGAAATTGAAGCTGAACAGCATATAAGTAGAGGTGTTATGAGATATTTCTTGTTTTATTTCTATCACAGCTGTTTAATGACTTGTATTATTTTCTTATTTTACATAGATGATGTAGTTCTGCTTTCTTTATCTCCACTAGGCCTGCAGCAACCTCTGGAAGTTTTTCTTCTAAGCTTAAAGCTTAGATTCACTGAGAATTATAAGAAGACCAAAGTTACTGTCTTTAACTTTTCTAGAATTAGTCATGTATATGCCTTACTCAACAATATGGTGCAACTGAATGTCTGGGGAAAAGGTACATTATCCAAAGTAAACAGATATTTCTTTTGATTTTGGCAAAGAATACATGCCCCTCCATTTATAGAGTGGATAATTTCATAACTTTGCCATCTTCATTATTTCTAATGTTTCCTTTTGCATGTTCTACAGGCATACAGAAAACACTAAGGTAATGCTTTTTGTAATTTTTACTTTAACTTCTATAGCCATATTTAATACTATATGTTCTGTTTTTTGTGTTTAATATTATTTATTTAACTAACACGGAGTAATTGCAATTTGAAAAAAGAAATTAGTTTTCCATTTTATTAGGTTCTCTCATATCAAAACTTGGTAATATTTTAAGATATAAAGTATAGTTATTAAAATAAAATATTACCCAAATGACTTGATGGTGTTAACATTTTAAAATCACTTTGTTAAAAATGGGTTTGCATTATCTGGTTTCTGAATCTTTTCTTATTTCAGTTATATTTGGCAGCTCCACATGTTTCATTGCTCTGTTTCATTCTTATGTTGAAAAACCCTCCTCATATTTTTTATATTAAAAAACATTACAATGCTATGATAGAAGAATAAACTAAAAAAGCTTATTAGCTGCAACCTGCTATTTATCAGCATCTTAACATACCAACAAATAAAAAATATGCATGGCTTTTCCACTACCACATAATTATTAAACATTTTAGGCTTTCATACGCTACCATAAGGAGAAATTACAGAAGAGCTGAAGACTCTTCTTATTGAGAATTTCCTTGTTCATGCTTATAAAAGTGCCCTGTGAAGAGCTGGGAAAATGCCTGTATTAAATTTTAATGGATATTATCTGTGACCTTTTTTGCTCAGTTTTATATTTCTGCCTGTCTGAAGGCACAAAATTAAGTCAAAGGAAGCCTTATGTGTGTTTAAAACAAGAAAAACAAAAACTATCAACAAAGTAAAAGAAAATAGTGAAGTGATGGACCATGTAGCTTGTGGCTATGAATAGTCTTTTTAGCTCCCACCCTTCTAAGAGCATTGTTCTGCAAATGCTGATATGTGAGATCAAAATTTATCAAAGGCTGAGGTACTTGAGAAAAACTGAGCATGCTGCAAATCAGGCAGGGTTATTTTCCCAGCAAAAAGTCTAGGACCTGAAAGAGTTATGCATAAAAAGACTAAGTTTAGCTAAAGAAATAATCTCATAGGAACTTTTTATTTTTTAAATTTTAAACAATGATAATTTCTACTTTTTGCGGGACATTACCATTTTAAATAATTATTTTGGGGGTGGAGTAGAAGTCTGAAACAGGAAAAGAAGAAAGAAAGGGAAAAAAAGGGGGAGGGGGGAAGAGAGAAAGCGGTTATTTAATTACCTTCTATATGATGTATAATCTGCTTCTCAAATCGTCTTTGAATTTGTTTAACGGTTTCAATGTTATGGCAAGCAATTTGACTATATTCTTAATCTCTTTCTTTGTCTTTTCTTCCAGCAGTTGCGGAGTATGACTAAGTCCATTAGTAAATGCAGGGCTTAGAGTACAGCAAGCCCATCGCTCTCACATTCTCTGTCGTTGAAGCAAATCCCTGACCACAGTTTCAGGTGAAGTCCTTAGCTTTCTCCCTTTAAAGCACAGCTAGTCTCAGTAATCCACCTAGGATCCCCTGTGGATTGGTTCCCATCATCCACATAAGGAAAATCGGTCAGTCTTGGGGGTAATAACTGCAATCTTTATCACATCTACATTATCTGATTGTGAAACCGGGTGAAATTCTTCAAGGACGATATTTTTGTGAGAATACTTTAAAGGCAAATTCTAAAAAAAAAAAATGGTTAATAAGAAGAGGCTTTTCACAGGAATTACATGGCATTGTTGCTCAAAAGAAGTTATCAGCTTATGGATGTTTAGAGTTAGTTAAATGCATAGCTAATGTTTTAACCCTTATACCTATTTAAAGAGAAATATGGAAATTAAACCACACAAATTTATTTGAATTTAATGAGAGTTATGTGACAAAAACTGAGTGCGAACCAGTAGATACTAGCTGCTAGTATCCAAATAAGAGAAGGATTTTCATCAGCTTTGTTTTACTTGATTTAACTGTGACAGCAGTTTCTCAAATTGACTTGGTGTCTGTGGCTAGTTTGATTTACTTTTGCTTATCTTTTTGTGGCACAACCACAATTTTGTATACATAGCAATAACAAGCAGTTATCCTATGTAACATGAGACATTTATGACTCTAATGCAGTGATGTACTGTAGAGAAATACAGGCCTGGTACAATCATGGAAGCCCTGAGAAGCAGAGACTCAGGATTTGGTGTAGAGGGTCACAGGCACGGAATGATAGAAGATGGGGCACAAGCAGATAAACAGTAATAGAATTTTACTTAAATATACAAAAATATTCCTGGAAGGATTAAGTCTTACATTTCAAGTATATATTGCAAATATTTTAAACCAGTATTACAGGTGTTACATCAGAATAATGCTGCTATTGAGTAATATGCTGGCTAAAAAGACAAAAAAAAGCAAAATTCCAGTCCATGATTTCCTGTAAAAACTTTAAAAAGTGTGTATAATTATTTAAAGAATGTATGAAGGAATTATCTGAATCTCAAAAAATCCAGCCATACTTGATTCTAGTGAAGATACAGAATCATGTGTTTCAGTTTTCCTTGGTTGCCTGGAACTGCTGAGGGAGAAATGATTCTTTTAATTTCATCTTTTGATAATGTATATCAGTGTTTCAGAATTTTGACATGCTATCATTGGACATTTTCTCATACTCTACTAAAATAAGTTTATTTTACATTTGGGAACAGACTGGTAGAAATGAAGCAAGGACTTGTGTGGAGAACAAATAACGGAGGGGAATGGGAACAAAAAGCAACATAGGATGGGTCATGGTATAAAAAAAAGAGGACATCTTAGAGATATAGTATCACTGGCTTAAAGAAAGGAGAAGTGTATACACTTGATGAGAAACAAATGCTTATCTATCTAACAAGCCATTTTTGGCCTTCAATATTTTTTTCCCAGTAAAAATTTAAATGGAAATATAGAAGTACAATTGTCACCTTTAAAAAAAAAACAAAACAAAAAACATTCCTTAATGATAACCACATAATGTTAATTACAAACCAAACATTTTCCACCTGCTGAGATTTCTACTCTCTGGAAAATATCTATGGTGTCTCCATTACTAGTTCTGAAAACTTCTGACTTTAATTAGGAATACTTTTCACTAATGCTTTGCAGAAAATGTTAACAGATGCATTTTCCCCAAACATTAAATATCAATCTATTTTATGAATGTAAAAATGTATTCAGAACTGGTGATTTCCAGAGAAACTTATCGTTATTTGGGTGAAACTTAAGAAAACAAACCAGCACAAAATTCTCATCCCACAGGAGTCAATGGAAATTTTCTCAATTCATTCATTACAAAGAAAATTTCTGACTCATTCATCCTCTTCACGCTGGCTAGTGCATATTTAGATATTCCTCCACCCCCTAAAACATCCTTACCCTCTTATATTAAGGATAAGTTCAAACTGGATTTTATCATTTAAAAAGTGATCATATCTTAGTTTAAATTTGTGTCTATGTTCAGTTTCATTTTGACTCTCTTGTTAATCACACAGATTTTCCCAAATATGCACAGGGCATGAAGGCTTGTCACTGAACTATATTTTCACTCCAAAATACTGGACCTGGTTTTTAAGTAAATGTGGTGGGCTGACCTTTGCTGATTGCCAGGTGTCCATCAAAGTGCTTTCTCACTCCCTCACCTCAGCAGGACAGGGCAAGAAAACAAAATTAAAAACTTGTGGGTCGAAATAAAGGCAGTTTAAGGAAAGAAAGCAAAGGCTAGGCACGGAAGCAAAGTAAAAAAACAAAGATTTATTCTCTACTTCCCATAAGCAGGCAGTGTCCAGCCACTTTCTGGGAAGTAGGGCCTCAGTACACGTAGTGGTTGCTTTGGATGGCAAAAGCTTTAATAACAAATGCCACTCTCCTCTCCTCCTTTCCCCCAGCTTTTACTGCTGAGCATGAGGCTATATGGTATGGAATATCCCTTTGGTCAGTTGGTGTCAGCTGTCCCAGCTGTGTCTCCTCCCAACCTGTTGCCTACCTCCAACCTAGTGGCCTTTGCAGGGAAGGTTGGAGAGGCAACCTTGATGCTGTAGGAGTACTGCTTGGCAACAGCCAAAACACACCAACCACACTGGTGTGTTATCAACACCCTTCTAGCTACAAATAAAAGCAAAACACTATACGGGCTGCTGTGGGGAAAGTTAACTCTATTGCAGCCAAATCCAATACAATCTCTACCCCTTATTCCACACCATTTGTGTCATGCTCAAGTCCCATATAATTTCATATATTTACATATCTTCTGACTATCCAACTGTATCTGTTTCTCATTTGTGAAATCCCCCCCTTACCAACACTTACAAATTACCTACATACTTCAACCATCTTTATATCCAACATACAGATTTATAGATTCTCATTGACTACCTTGTGCCTTAACAGATAGATATTATTTCCCCATTCTATGGGTCTCTGCCACTCCACAAAATGTCCATAAGAACAGGCTATGACTTGGGCCCCATGCACCATGGTGGTTGCTCAGGACAGGAGAAGCAACATGTTTGATTGTTGGGTGCCAACACCAGCTTGGTTTGGGTCATTGCTGCACTCACCCAGTTCCTTGCGAAGCTCACTCTTCGTCAGTTCGGGTAGTTCTTGCTACATTACTTCCTACAACATACAACTCAAACCATTGGTTATTTTCCCCCAAGGTCAAATGTCCTTAAGGTACACACCAGATCTCCCCTTCTGCATTACCCACCAAGTACACCCAGGTCCTTGAGCGAAGACAATCCCATGAATGGGTTTGCCTTTTCCCAAGGGAGGAACAACCCAAACTGCCTTCCCCAGCCACTTCCTTGTGTGCACTACAGGAACCTTATCTCCTCCCACAGTATGTAGGGGCTCTCTTTGGGCAGGACCAGGACAGTTAGTAGATCCTCTGGTGTTAACCAACCAAGTACCCTGAGGAGAAGGTACTTCAAGGACCCAGAATGATATTGATGGACTTTTGGTGTAGCCACCATGGATACAGAGAAGATTAAACAGTTGTCTACCTTGCCTGGACTCTCAATTTGAAACATTCACCATTAGTATGGTGAATGTTTCAAATAATGACTTTTTCACGTGCCGTAAATGTATGGCCTATTTCTTCAGTATCTGAGAGTTGATGAACATAAAACTTGGACACCTGGCTGTCGTGGTTTAACCTGGCAGGCAGCCAAATACCACGCAGCCGCTCGCTCCCTCCCTGCCCCCGCCCGTTGGGCGGGGAG
>NW_009185643.1:0-4655 GCF_000690835.1 Fulmarus glacialis | reverse complement strand
TGAGATAAAGACAGTTTAATAGAACAGAAAAAGGAAAATAATAATAATGATAGAATATACAAAATGAGTGATGCACAATGCAATTGCTCACCACCCGCGCTGACCGATAACCAAGTAGTAATCGGTACTTCCTGGATCACGCCTACCATTCATATACTGAGCATGACGTCACATGGTATGGAATACCCCATTAGCCAGCTGGGCTGGCTGTCCTGATTATGTTCCCTCCCATCTTGTGTACCTAGCTCAGTCAGTAGGCATGGGAGCTGTCCTTGGACTAGGAGGGTACTTAGCAACAACTGAAAACACTAGTGTGTTATCAACATTCTCCTCATACTAAATCCAAAACACAACACTAGGAAGAAATTTAACCCTATCCCAGCCAAAACCAGGACACTGGCTCTGAGAAAACATGGAATTTGTAGTCCCAGATGTGGCACCTTCTTTCTCTGTACCACAAATGGATAGTGTCAGGTGCTTAATGATAGAACATGTACAGCCAGAGCATCAAATGAGGGGATGCTCAGTCCCATAAGTGGTACAAAAGCAAACACTGAAAATTGTGATGTGGGGAGGTGAACAAGTATATCAATAGTCATCATTCTAATTAGAATTTATAATACAGCCCATGAACATTCAAATTTAAAATTAAATTAAGGAAGTTGTTAAAATCATATTATATCTTGATAACAGACTATGATAATGAACAATCCTGAGACATCAGATTAGTGCAACTGTTCAACATTTTGAAATATGGCTTTAGCAGGAATAAATCAAGGATCCTTTGTGTATAGGATGTACAAAACCACTCCTGACAGCTGCCTATTTAAATTTTGTGAAGCCAAGATGAGCTATCTAAGACATATTTAGAATCACATAAATGTAGAAACCTAAGATGTTTAATCACAATTTTGGCTTTCCTACCCTTTCAGGTTTAACTATATGAGTAAGTACTCAGACGCCTAAATGTTTTTGCTGCTTTCAGTCATAATGAAACACTGATTATGCCAGTTAGAAGCATGTTTTTTTTTCCTGGTGTCTACAAATTACTAATGATATTTTCCTATCAGAAATTCTTCTCCCTGGGATGTCAAAATCTAATCCTTAAGGCATTGTATACTGGTGAACATGGGAGGCCACATGAAACTCAGTCACAGACAGTCTACATGAATCAGTCACTGAAATTAGGACCTCGAACCTTGTTACTATAAAAACTGAATGGAGCCTTACTTTTATTATTCATCTGCAGTTTCTCATGTAATTCCATGTACGTAGGAGTAATCACGTATTGAGTAGTACTAGGGTGGTCCTAGTTATCTCTACTGGAAATCAATGAGTACTACAGTCTTTATTCTAAGAGGAAAGTAATAAATAAAGCTGTGTGCTGGTTGCTCATATGTATTTGCACAAGGAAGAGCAGAGGACACAATAGTAAATAGCAAATATCTACAAAATAATTTTTATCTAATTTCACTTTTGTTTCCATTTTGGCATTGTCATGGTTTAACCCCAGCCAGCAACTAAACACCACACAGCTAGTCGCTTACTCCCCCCTGGTGGGATGGGGGAGAGAATGAGAAGAGTAAAAGTGAGAAAACTCGTGGGTTGAGATGAAGAGAGTTTGGTAAGTAAAGCAAAAGCCGCGCTCACAGGCAAAGCAAAACAAGGAATTCATTCACTACTTCCCATCGGCAGGCAGGTGTTCAGTCATCTCCAGGAAAGCAGGGCTCCATCATGCGTAATGGTTACTTGAAAAGACAAAATGCCATCATTCCAAAAATCTCGCCGTTCCTCCATCTTCCCCCAGCTTTATACGCTGAGCATAACATCATACAGTGTGGAATCTCTCTTTGGTCAGTTGGGGTCAGCTGTCCCAGGTGTGTCCCCTCCCAACTTCTTGTGCACCCCCAGCCTATTCGCTGGTGGGGTGGTGTGAGAAGCAGCAAAGACCATGACTCTGTGTAAGAACTGCTCAGCAGTAACAAAAACATCCCTGTATTATCAACACAAATGCAAAATATAGTCCCATACAAGCTACTATGAAGAAAATCAACTCTATCTCAGCCAAAACCAGCACAGGCATTTAAATCGTTACCAGAATCGTACTTTGTAGATGTACACATCTACAAGATACACACCTACATTTGAGTGAGTTGGCTAGACTCTTTACACTCAGTAAAGAAAAGCTGGTACTTTTATAGTGTTATTCTTCCCATCCAAGAGCAAATGTTTAAAATCAGATGGTTTACTCATTTGAAATTACTGCCTTCTCTTCTCTGCAATGAGAATACAAACATTTAACTCAGAAGACAAGTGAAGTTAAGCAAAACTAGTCCTATCCTCAGAGATGAAATCCATTATTTGGAAATAAACTTCTAACCCTATATTTCATTAATGGGGCGGAATTGGCTCCAATGATCCCATTTTAACTGAGGTATCTAAAGCGATGTGGTTGATTGGTATATTTGACAGTGTGAGGATGATCTTGTTGACCCAAAAGTCTTCCTTACTGCAGCATAGGAAGTGACTGAATTCATAAACAACTGTGCTATCTCTAGACATAAGATTTTCATACATAGTTGGCTATCTTTTATAGTATCTCTCATTGTCATCTGTAGATATCAAAGTACTTCAGAAGGATGATAAAATCATCATCACTTTAGATGAAATAAAGCGATGCTGGGGAAATGAATAAAAAAAGAAATGGAAATATATGCAAGAAATTGGGATTTTAGGAAGTAGAATTTTTTTTTTTTTAATTGCCTCTGATTGTCTGCATGTTTCCATAGGTATTTTCTTCTAGTGCTACTAGTGCTACTAGGGGGAGACACTGGCAACATCCTGTTAACAGTAGAATCCATATTAATTATTACATCTATATAGAGAGGGATATACATATATACACAGAGAGAGATACATATATACACTATATATGTATTACACTTTAAGAAGTTCGGCTTAAAAAGGCAGTTCTACAAGATTACTCAAAGGTCCATGTAGTCTAGTACCCTATCTTTCGAACAGTAGCCAAAAAAAAGTAACTTTACAGGTTTATAAGAACAAGGAAAACTCTTGGTGACATATGTCTAATACGTTCTCTGAGCTTCAGGTGATCTGTAGCTCAGGGAAATCCTGAGACAGAAGTTGTATCTTTGGTTTCTTTTTTTCTGTGAATTTGGATTGAATAGATACAAACTCACTCTATGATTCAAGTAATAAATAAATAAATAAAGCCATATTACTGCTGGATCTTGAACTAAAAATCTCTGCTGAGATCATGTGGCAGACATTTTTTTATTCATTTCAGAACTTGCACAGTAATTTCTTTGAGTGGAATTAAGATTGTATATTTAGGTCCTGAATGTGAGGGAATGTGAGGGGGTGGGAGCCTAAAACAAACAAGCAGCACATCAGATGCACAGAGCTAAAATGAATGTAAGGGTGTGATGTGGGGAGCGATCTTTAGACATGCTGGGTAGGAGAACCTGAAACATAAAGATTTACATGGGGTTATCCATCATGGTACATGCAGAAGTGAAAGTGAAACTTGGGTGGTCAGAGGCTAGTGTTTTTGGAAGAGTCAAACGGATGAGAAACTTATTTATGAAACTTTCGAATCACAGAATCACAGAAAGGAGGAGTTTGGAGGGACCTCTGCAAATCATCTAGTTCAACACTCCTGCACGTGAGCAAAGTCAACTAGAACACCTTGCACAAGACCTTGAAATGACTGTGAGCTGCATCATTGTTCTGGATGTACTTGTACTTGCAGTTGTCTATGTTAAATTTCCTCTGTTACTGTTTTGGTCAGTCTCTGTTTGTCAGAACATTCCTGTGACCAGTGCTTTGCAGATATGAATAACTGACTTAATTTTGCATTGCTTAGTGATAATATCATCTTACTATTTTTATTGTCATTTATATCATCATTATATCTGTTATGACATTTATTTGCTGGAAATATGAATAAGAAAAAGGGTAATTTTTTTGTTTCAGTAATTATTTTAAAATTAATATTATGGGTGACTTCTTGATTGGAAAGGTGCTGCAATCTGTTTTATTTACTTTCCAATAAATGACTAATAAACAAGTCAGTGGGACATTATTTTTTAATTTCTGTCATACACTCAACATTTATACTGACTATTTTTGTGTGTGTGTGTGTGTCTTGTGATTAATTCATAATCCAGAAATCTATCAGTTTTGCTGAAGGAATCAGAACATATACAAGGGTCAGGGAGGAGCAAGAGTGGGGCTGTTCCACAAGGACAGGCAAGCCAGGAACCAAGGGTGACCCCCCTACACAGGCCAGGGCAAGACACCCAGGGTCAATCCCACTGTCCACATGACATGGACGGGGTCTATCACAGTCCCAGCAAGGCAAGGTAATGCTTCAGGATTGGGGTCTATCCAGAAAGGCCATTCAGTAAGTGAGAGTAGCCAGAGGGCAGTAAAGGCCTATTAGTGCCCTCTGGCCCTAAGTTTGTAAATACTGTAGATAAAAATAATCTAGCAATATCTGTAAATGTAAATTCAATGCCAGGACAAAAAAAAAAAAAAAGAAAAGAAAAAAAAACAACTAAAAACCAAACCAAGAACAAACCAACAATTTCCCTTGTTTGTTTAGACGGAGTTAAATCCAGTTGGCGGCCGGT
>NW_009185642.1:56041-58177 GCF_000690835.1 Fulmarus glacialis | reverse complement strand
CGGGCGCGCAGGGTACCACGCTGACGCCCATTCGGGGCAACGCCTCCTGCGAATTGACCCGTCACGGCGAGGCTGCCACTATTAACAAAGCTTGAAATAAAAGCTCAGGTCTCCTGATTTAAACCATCCGGGATGGCAGAGCAGCAGGGAGGAAGCGAGTTGTTCTGAGAGGGAAGAAATGACACTCTGCTGCTTTCGCGGTGTGAACAGCCGGCGGATAAATCAGCGACAGGCAGCAACCGTCAGAGAAAGATACTCAAGCCTGGAGCTCACCTCGCCCTGGGGCTTCATTCAACCAGCTTGTCAGTAATTGGGGTGAAAGTCATCGGTGGGCGTCCTCTGCACCCTCCTGGCCCCGCTGCCACACGGAACTGCTGCGCTTAAATAGCGTCAGCTTTGATAACGCAGGGCAAACCTTTTAAAAAAAAGGACACTTTTCCCCTAAAACGTTGTGTTGGTGTTCACAACGCTGCCGAGACGTTGCCGTGGGTGCAGGGAATAGGTGTCCGTGAGGATGGTGTTACAGTTGGCTTTTACGAAGCAGGTTCACAGTCCCACACATGTTTATGATGATGATGATGATAATGAAGAAGAAAATGAAGAAGAAGAAGAAGAAGAAGAAGAAGAAGAAGAAGAAGAAGAAGAAGAAGAAGAAGAAGATGATGATGATGGTGATGACTGTGCCCTCATCAAGCTCAAAGAGAGCATTTACCTGGATGTCAAAGACATGAATTCTTTCGAATTCCACCAACTTTCACATTTTGCAGTTCCCCTGAGCCGGGATTTATTTCCCTTTGCCGATCACTACATCCACAACAGCACAATAACTGTAACACGAATTTTCTCTTGGTGCTTACCCAACTTTTTGGATATTTGACATCAAGGTTTCCTCCCCAACAGTAAAGCGAACAACCTGCCCCTTCAAAACCATCCCTGCATTCCTTGGCTCCTCTTCCCCAAACACCTCCAGAAGGAAACTAAATAGGGAAACAGCCTGAAAAAGGCATTTCCCAGCGGCGGCAGGACCCAGAGCAGGGGCCAGAAGGCACCAATTCTCCATCTTGCTTGCCCCAGCGGGGTCTGGCTGGACACGCGCTGGCATTCACCCAGCTTTACGGGGGGGGTTGGCTTTGGAAAATGTTCTTTAATTTTTGTAGGGTTAGAAAATTTAAGCTTACGGAGGCGATTATGCCGGTATGTGGTTTCGTGGAGCCTGGTGCTCTTCATCGGTGGCAGCGGGTGGCAGGGAACGGGGGGTGAGCTGCTCCCCGCAGGCTGACGTGCCGTGGAGGTGAGGGAGGTTTCCCCCACGCTGGGGAGGTGAAGGGACCCCATGGGCCACCACAGCTCAAGTTTGCCAGCTCTCAGTTTAGAAAACAAAGGGGAAATGGTCAATGTGGCAAGACACGTTGTAAAATGTGAGTATAAACCATGCATGTCGGACACGAAGCCTACGTGGCACCATGGACTGTCACCTGTGAAGCAGCAACGCTAACCAAAGCTGTTGGTGGGACAGAAATGCCACCAGCAGCTGGAAATCACCCGCTTTTGTTTAAAGCTTGTATTAAATTCGTTCCTCGGTGGATGCAGACATTACCCAGCTGGAAGCCTCTCCTATCCTGAAGGTCTGGTGTGTCAGCCAAGCTGATGTGGAGTTGAGTCATCTCTAACTCCAAAATCAAAGTGACAGGTAATTATTGTTTTATAGACTTGAAAAAACTGAAATAGCTGAGAACCGAATATTTATCTTCAGTCTTAATTTTCGGTTGACGACAGTGATGTCTTCGGAGCTTACACATGTCTCTCTGGTGCTTCATCTACCCATTCACTCTTGTCTCATAATTCAGATTTTAAAGTACTTGTTGTGCTTCGTGGGCAGTGCCAGTCATCAGCCTGGGCTCTCTTACAGCAATGGAAAGGCACACTGCAAAAAAATCATGCAATATTGCCGATCGCTGCCTCCTTTCTCCTACAGCAGCGGCCGCCGCGTCTTTGTGGGCACCATGCACAACTCCACCGGCTGCGGAGAAGGTCAGAGCCCGCCCGAGCGCGCGCGGGGACGATGGGATGAGGGCGTTGGTGGGCTGAAGGTTCCACCTGTGCAGGCAGGGTTTGGAAAGCACTGCTATTCCTGCT
>NW_009185642.1:35487-56021 GCF_000690835.1 Fulmarus glacialis | reverse complement strand
AGAGGCGCAGTAGGTCAACCTGGGTTCTGCACGGCCCGTCCATGGCCACAAAGGACTCGTGGCAGGGGAGGAGACAGAGCTGGGTCTTCTGGGTCCCAGCAGAGAGACTTAATCCAAAAAAAAAACCCTCTGACTGAAAGCAAAGGAAGAAATTAATGTTAAGTTTCGGGTGGTACAGTTTTGGGGCTGAAGGCCAGTATCAGAGAAAGGTTCGTGGGAGTCAGGAAACAGCAGTATTAGCAGTCAGATAATTAACCGGCTGTTTTGATGATCCTTTTCGAGGGCTTTTTGGCCAAGGTCTGCAGACTGGTTTCCCTGTTTGCATGTCCATCTCCTCCGGCTGCCTAGAGGGTTTCCAGGCTGCTCTTCGCCCACGATACCGTAACATCTACGTGCCTCCCAGCAGCACCAGGGATACAAAACACCCGCAGGCACAAGTCCTTCGTGGGGAGTCGAAGGAGACCCTGCGTCCATCAGACCAGGCATATTTTTAAAAGGTAAGTCCAAACAGAGATTAGGAGGAATAATCAGAGAAAAGGGCATTTGCTGAGCATTGTCAGTGAGTCCAAGAAAACGTCCTAAAAAACCACTGGCCACACCAGCAAAAGCCCAGAGAGCTTCTAACACCCTGCCCAGTTCTTCATGGTAAAGTGGGAATATCCACAAAGTTTTAGAGAAGCCCAGAGTTTGTCAATCTCTGCTTTCTAGCGGTTCCTACAGAGCTCAATTTATGCGGACATCACGGAAAACCTTGCAGTAGCTCAGCAAGTCCGTCCAACCCTGCCAGCCTTGCTCCTGCAAGGGGGTACTGCCCACTTTCCCCAGACGGGGCGGGCTGGGGCTTTGCTCAAGTCCTTCGATGGTTTCCTCAAAGTCCTGGGACCAGAGAGAAACCGCTCCTGGTCCCTCATATCCGGGCAGAGGGCTGGCCCAGAACATCTCCTGCCAGGGGTCCCGAGGGAAAAAAGTACAAGTGTCAGCAGTTGACTGATGTGAAGAGACCCACGGCCTTCCGAGGTGAAAAAAAAGCACTAATACGGTTTTGGGCTTCTTTAGTCTAATTTAGGTCCTGTGACTCAAGACATGCCTGGGGCCAAATGCTGCTCTTGGTTACAGGGTGATGACGTCAAGGCAAAGCAATGTCTTGTCATCGAGGGTTGGTGATCCAAGGGCAGGATTTCCCCTCGCCCCTGAAAAAGCCAAATGCCAACCTTCAGAACAGAATCAAACCAGAGGGGCACACAGAATAGCCAGCTCCTCCCTGGACCAGAGCGACCGCAACCCAAGCGCGTTAGAAAACGGTCCCAACGCAGGCAACCGCATTTCAGGTAGGAGGGTAAAGCCTCTGCCTCCGCCTGCCCACCGCGGCCGGACCCACGCCCTTGGTGATGCCGTACGGAGAGTGGAAGGGTTTGGGAGGGGGCACAGATGGAAGAGAAACAATAATTAAAAAAATGAAGGCATCAGCTTTTTAGGTCAAAGCGGATGTGTTGCAATAGATACAACACAGAGACGGGCAGCGGCTGAAGGAGACGTTGCCACATCCTCATGAAACTAGACAAAATGTGTCCCTATCCCTAGGTACTAGTGATGGAGACAAAAATTAGCGTCAGATGACAGCCAATAAACAGGGTTTTTTTCCCCCCAGGAGTCCCTCTCCAGGACGAACACGTCCTACAAGCACCGCATCAAACTGCGCCCAAATCGCCCCGAGAGCACCAACGTTCCATCTCGGCAGCCCTCAGCAAGCCCCGCTCGTTAGGGGAAGGACGATGATGCCGCGCAGCTCTGGTGCGTTGGCTTCGTGCCCGTCTGGGACGGAGCACCCATCCAGGCAGCCCTTGGAAGGACGCGGGTCCCTTGGGATGTGGGTCCCTTGGGTTGGTATTTGGGAGGCTTCTGCACGTGCCGGCTGCGGCACGAGGTTGGATCCAGGGACGGGTGCCGGCCTCTTGGGCAACTCTTCCTGCTCCCCGGCTCTTCTCCTCGCTCTTGCCCGGGGCTAACGCTTGGGGCAGGCTCCGAGGAGCGGGGGGGGGGAAAAGGGGAAGGAAAAGCTCTGGCCCCGGGCTAACGCTGGGGGCATGGTCCGAGGAGGGGGGGGGGGGAAAGTGGAAGGAAAAAGCACGTCAAGGGAAGAAGTTGATTGCAAAACCCCTTCGCCACAATTTTCTCCAAGATCCCAGAATATGACTTGGAGCTTATTAAATAGTGCGCCAGCCTCCTAAAGAGAAGTTTGGCTCCAAATAATTTTCTCGGTATTTCTTTTAAAAGAAACCTTGAAAAACCCATTTACAACTAAGCACAGCATATCAGATACAAGCAGTTTTCCTTCTCTTCCCATCCTCCTCTTTTCCATCCCGCTGAATATATTTGAGCAGAGTAAAATAACGTGGAGGTATGGCTTCAAGGAGCGATGCATTTTAAGCTACAGTAATCTGCTTATACTTTTATAGATCCTCAGCTGCCGCGTATATTTAGCCTTTTAACAAAATTTGCTAGGACTGTGCCAAGGTGGAAGAAATAAAGCAGGTTAGAAAGCTGCGCGACCTCGTGGGTCTGCTTGCGGCACGTGCAACTTCTTACACGGCGGTTCGGTTGCTCCTGCCCCTTTCCCAAATGCTACACGGCTGCAGTCAGGTCCCTGCACTTGCTCTGGACGTGTTTTTGCAGCAAGTTGCTGCTCAAGGCTTGAGGAGATGGCTATCCTGCTTCAACAAGCAAAGCAGACCGCTCGTAGTGGCTGAGGTGTGGAGAGAAGGATGTCAACCCAAAGCCTGAAGTGCTTAGAAACCATCTTGTATTTCACAGACTTCAGACATTCAAGACTAGAAAAAGGTTTCTGCTCTAAGTTTTGTTTCCATAAGCATGGCTCCTTGTAATAGGTAACCAGCGCTGATCATTGCTTTTCCATATCACAAAGAGTTCAAGAGCAAGTCTCCTGCCTGCCCAAGAAGCTCCTGGGTTCTGCTTGGT
This sequence comes from Fulmarus glacialis, assembly GCF_000690835.1. Lineage (NCBI taxonomy): Eukaryota > Metazoa > Chordata > Aves > Procellariiformes > Procellariidae > Fulmarus > Fulmarus glacialis. Next base: position 53,045 of record NW_009185642.1, on the reverse strand, counting down.
ACATGGTGACGGCAGCATGCCGTGCCATGGCCAAGGATTTGCTGACTTGATGTGACTAGGCAAATCACCGCTCCCCAAAAAAATCAACCTCAATTCTGTTCGTGTTTCTCGTAGAAGGGTAGAGCAAATTGCAGTCTGTCGTCCCCACCCCAATCCCACCAGCAGCCTGGGGCAGTCCTGGAGCACGTCAACTCCAAAGACAACTACTGATGCCCTCCAAACCTCCTGCCCATCCTCATGCCTCCACAACCAGCAGCAGGACAAGTCACAAATACTGTCATCTAAAGGTCCATCAGTGAGGTTATAATTTATACAGAAGACTAAAGCACTTGCTGCCGGTCACAGTAAGTGCACAGGTAAGATGGGAATTGCTTTTCCTCTTTCACAAAGCTTCCACCAAAGCCCATGCTTTTGGTGCCATCATCACTGGCAAGGAAATTAGAAAAAAAAAATACAACTAATCGGTGGCTGAAAGAAACTCCATGTAAAAGGAGGCTGGTGTATGGAAAGGATGTGTCTGTAACACAGGGTTGGTATGGGGAAATTTAAGCACGAGACGTTCAGCATCTAGAAAATGAACCACGTTTCAAAAGGACAGACCCAATTCCATCACTCTTGTACTACCTGCGAAAGCTTTATAAAGCACTTCGAGAGAAGGGTTTGCGGGATCAAGCCCCAGGACTCTTAATTAAAGTGTTTAAATAATTGAAATGAGCAGTCTCTTGACTCTCTTTAGCGTGGCTACCTGCTCGAGAACTGACATAAATTAGGGAAGAAAAATCATGTGCAAGAGGACAGAGTTATCACCTTGAAGAATTTGTAACAGATCAAATGGCTCCGTAGCACCGAGAGATGCCAACAGCCCTAAGGATGATGTGATGGGAGGAAGGTGGTGAAATCTCATCTCCAGGGAGGTCGGGATGCTAGGGAAGAGCTGCGTGGCCAAAGCAGCTGCCAAAATGCAGCCAGGATTTAAGAAAATCAGAATTGGCCGGCAATTTTTGACCATCAACAGGATAAAGATGCACGTAGTGAAACATGGCAGAGAGGACCCTGTCACTGAGCTGTTCTATGGAAAGCTACTGAAGCTAGGTAGCGCTTGAGTTGTCCCAATCCTGCAAGACAGCAACCACTCAACTCCAACCGAGGTTGACAGGAGACGAGGGGACCAAGCAGTTTGCAGCTTTCAGAAATAGCTTCTACCTTACAAAGACAGCTTGATACTGCAGCCTCACAAACCCTGCTTGGAAAGCTCTTGCTGGAGGTGCCCACATCCAGTCCTGCACGAATATGACTAACTCCCGGGTCCCTCTCCCCAGCCCCACTGCCCGAAAGCCAAAGGAAAATCCTGTGCAGGGGCGGAAGCATGAGGAAGTTGCGCTTTTTTTGATATATTCTAGGTATGGCACAGCACTGATAGGGAACAAAATCTTCTGATGTGGACTGTCCAACCCCACTCAGAGCCAACACTGGAAGAAATCTCTTTAGTAAAGAAATTCCCTAATATTTTGAGAGATTTTTCAGAAGTCACAGGTGACTTTTGAGGGACTTGAAACCCTTTAAAGGGATCTGATTTTCAGAAGGTCCACTGAAAAATGGCCAATGCTAAAGGGCTTTGGGCTGAGTGCCCCACTCAAGTGTCGGCCACATCAGCAAAAGATGCTATTAATGCAGCCTCATGGTCTATTCCCCAGACATCACACACATCGGAGAGATGAAACCAACACAATAGAGAAACCTACGTCCTGACAAAGTTTCTCCATGGGATGCAGTGCAAACCTGGCCCTCATATGGTGTCAAAGCAGGAAGAAATATCAGCGCAGGTAACAACCTCCTTTGAAATAATAAATACAAAAGGTGTATTTTTTTTTTCCTTATGTTTTTTTTTTTTTTTTTACTCATGACAGCATTTGTTAAAAATATTACATCTGCTTTTGCGAAGGTAATATCCTCTCCGTATAATATGGAAAAATAAACTCTACAGGACACGCAACAGCTACCCCAAGTTGGCACAGAGCTGCTTTAAGAGATTAGATCCACAAACTCATCAACGCGGAGGGCTGGTTTTGCCTTCCTTGTCCCCAGACCCTTAAAACATTGCGTTGTAGGAATGGTAAAAGACAAGAATACATAAAAACAGTAAAATGTTTATTTTCTTAGAAAAAAAGAGATTCAAAATGATTGTGATCACACTCCCATTCGTGCTCAGCAAAGCCAATACTGCAAGCTTAGTCCTTGATTAAGATACCTATTAAATGAAACTCTTTTTCCTCTTAAAATACAAATTCCTGCTCCTGCATCACTTCCAGTATTTCAGTGATAACATGCTTTTAATGGATAATAGTTTCTCAGCTTCTTCTCAGCAGAGAAACAAGGCCTGCCATGGCAAAAACATCCCATCTCCAAAGCTCGAAATCACCAGCATTAATAAGCACTCCGGCCCGAACGCGGACTGACAGACAGCTTAAGGGTGTTTCTTAGATGCTTGAATGTTCACTTATGGAAGCTTTGTATAACACTACCTCATCTGATAGAAAACAGGCCAGAAGCCTCAATAAAATCAACAACGTCTTTTGGATTAACTTTAAGGATTTGCTGCGTATCTGGACACAGAAAAAAGTGAGAAGTTGCAACAAGTTTTAACTAGCAGCAACAAAAACAGTTCCTTACGAGTTCTTAGCAATATTCCTCATCTGTTCATTAAGAAACACTGTAACTGAATGGAGCATATAATGTGGAAATGATCTTCTTCTGTTATGTAGTGCTGTTCGCTCTAGAAGACTTCCAAAAGGTCTCGACTGGGTTGTAATCTATTTACACAGTAGTACTCCTGGTGCGAGTGGCAGAATTGGCACTATGTGACATCCTCCTCTTCTGAACAATAATCACGACCCTGGAAGGAGAAAAGCCAGACGGTTTGTAAATGACGACGTGAAGACAGGAAAGATATAAATCAAGGAGCACTTACTAATAATTCGTATCAGTTCTCTAGACTTAGGAGATTTAAGTTCAGAGATGGGTAGAAACCTTAAAAATAGGGAACGGAGTTTGCACAACTCCTCCAACCGTTTCTGGAAGGTTTGTGTGAAACCAGGATAGGAGACCCTTCCCTTTCTGCCACTGTTAATCTCATACATTTCATCCCCTACATTGAACTCCGGGGGGGGTCCAATAAACCAATTTACAAAACTATTTTATGTAAAGATACACCTTGATGGACACAACCCTATAGATGCGTCGTGAAGACATAATCTCCGAGGCAAAAGGAACGAAGCACGTAATCCTACGAGCAACGCAAGCCAGCTGCTGTGAACAAGAATACCGCATCTGATTGATAACCTCGGCAAGAGTTTAACGTAAGAGCAAAAGATACTATTCGTATTGAAACGACACTTGCACAATGGGAGAAAACAGGCTAAGCTTTACGAAACACAGACCAGCCGTGTTACGCCTTATATCTCATCCCAAACGCAAGACTTGCAGCAGCAGCATCTATCTAGGTATCACTCTCGGGAAGGTCTGGAGAGGACATGTCCCGTCCCTCAGTAGCTGTTTCTCGCAGAGCGGCAAGAAGAGAACCCGACGTCCTCATTTCTCTACAGGGCAACAGCCGGAGCTGAGCTTTTCAACACACACGCCACACAAGATATCCTGCGTAAAACAAGCGTCTTGAATGTAGTGTTGAAAATCTCAGCCTCTGGGCTATTCCTCGTGTGCCGGGCGTATCACCCGAGTGCTTGCGTGGAAAATCCCAGCAGCCGAGCAAAGGGCTGGCGAAGAAGAAGAAAAGGAGAAACACGAGAGTCTCAGACCTGCAATAAAGCGTAAAAGCTCGACAACACCCCATAAGCAGAAGAGACCAACTCAGCAGTGGTAAAACGGGTGAAACTCTGCTAAGCCAAGGGGTACCCAGTTGCCCCACAAATCAAAACTGGTCAATGTCCCATCTGGAAAGAGGTGGGGGGAAGGAAAAAGGGAAAAAAAGAAAAGGGAGAGATGTTTCTTGATGCAGCAATTTATTTGGGATGCACATGTTGGGAACAAAGGCTCCAAAATATCTCTGCAATTAAAATCCCACCGATGATGCTGGGATTGCGGAGCTCGCTTTGCTGGAGGGCCCACACCCAGGGATGTGCGGTGCTTTAACAGCTCTCTATGGCCCAATATATTAGTAAAAGGGTTTTATTAGTATGTTAAAAAAACCCCAAGAGACTAATCAGCCCTAACTTTAATTCAGCAATCACTGACCCAGAAAGAAAGAAAAAAAAATACATTTTTTAAAATAAAAGATTTGACTTGGAAAGAAGGAATGCAGAAATACTTTGCAGCAAAGCCCAAATCCATCGGTTTTCTCCATGCCGGGGACCACGATGCGCTTGGACAAAACCACGAGACTAAGCCGGTGGCGACGAAGGCTTTGTCCGACATGCGTCAGAGCTGTGAAAGCCATCAGCAGGCTCGGCATTTCCAGGAGATTCCTTTAGCTGTCACCTGGCCTCCCGCTCGAGAGGGAGCACCGGGGCCCACCGCTCCCCGCTCCTCCCGCGCCAGGGGCCATCGGTGCTGTTAAAGGCTCCCGCGTCCAGAGGAGCCACAGGCACAGAGCATGCGGCTAGTAACAGGAACGTTACTAGCCTTTAATAGCCCTTCATAGCACGGGCTATTTAATGAGTTTTAATGATTGAGAGTGTAAATGAACTACACTGGGAAAGATGAGAATGGTGCATCCAAGTCCAGGCAATTCCCGAGAAACCCCATCTTCCTCCCCTGCAGGTTCAAAATCCAACTTCAACTTTTGTAGATGTCCACAGAAACACCTTAACACCTTACCTTAAGTGTGTGCATTTAAGGTAATTAAAAAAACCAAAAAAGCCTTATGCTCCTTTCTACTTGTACCCAAACCAGAAGGGCTCATTCCCCTGCTCTCTCCCCTTGCTGCACATAGAAAGCGCTACCATCCCGATGCCCCTACCAGGGCATGCATCACGGCTGATGACATCCTTTTAGAGAAAAAAAAAAAAAAGAAAAAAAAAGAAAAAAAAAGAAAAAAAAAGAAAAAAAAAGAAAAAAAAAGAAAAAAAAAGAAAAAAAAAGAAAAAAAAAGAAAAAAAAAGAAAAAAAAAGAAAAAAAAAGAAAAAAAAAGAAAAAAAAAGAAAAAAAAAGAAAAAAAAAGAAAAAAAAAGAAAAAAAAAGAAAAAAAAAGAAAAAAAAAGGAAAAAAAAAAGAAAACCACAGGAAAAGCCCTTTTCCCCATTGTTGCGGGTGACAGGCCAATAAACAAAACCCCACGCCGCCCGAATGCAGAAGCCTTCCCGGTTCAATAGCCTTTTGTGCGGCCGGCGGACTTGCCGAGGGAGAGGAGGGAGCTCGGGAGATGCTTCTTCCGCCACGGCTCCGCAGCTTGGCACCGGCGCCCTCGCGCTGCCGCCCTGGCGCGGAGAGGAGGAAGAGGAGGCCGGCGGGCCCGGGCGAGGGAAATGAGCCGCACCAAGCAGCCCTTTCTTCTGCGACGGCTGAAAGAGCTTGCGGGACACAGTGGCCCCTTTCAGAGGGGGAAACGTTAGCCTGGCTCCGCGGTGGGAACCCTTTTCATCAATCTGGTTTTGTTTACAGCGCTCGCAGAAAGGATGGGAAGAAAATGCCGGGAGGCGGCACTAAAGAATTGTATACTGTGCTAATTTTTGTCCCTTTCTTATTTTGTTAGAGAAAAAGCAATAGAGTCATTAAGAGCAATCCACTTTGCTAATGAGTTTTAGCCTAATAATTCTGCCCTTGCATACATTTCGGTTAGCAACCCCTCCTATCTCTAACGGCACTCTTTAAATGCGATACAAGAGGCTGCATTGTGTCTTCCCCCCACGTTTCATGCCCAGTTTTACTAACGAGGGGATGGAGCGAGTCACTGCCGGGCATCTCTCCCATGGCCTCCAACAACAAACCGGTAGTCTCCAACCCAGCTGCCGGCGGTCAGGTGTGCGGACCGGTGGAGAAATCCCCGCAAGCCCACCCCAACACCAGCCCCGATGTTCAAGACCAAGTCATCTCCCGACCCGAAGCGACATCCCCTGCGGCAGTGGAAACACGATGCCCCGGGCTCGGGGTATCCACCAGCCGCACGAGAGTTCGTAGCAAGACATCTTCACCTGCTATGACATTTTTTAACTTCATTTTTTTCCACGAGCATGTTTGCATTGTGATTATTTTTTAGAAACCACGGTAGCCATGTAGGAAACAGCTTATGATGATGGGACCGGTGATGATTTCCTCTGGTACAGCTTACCTGGATCGGTTTGGGCTTTTTTTTTTTTTTTTTTTTTTTAAAAAACCACAAAGCCAGAGATGCTTCTCTTCTGGAGCCACAATCCCCAGATATAATCCTAGAAATTGCTTGTCAACTGTTCAATGATACCTCTCAGCCTTGGTATTTTTTCCTACAGCGAGACAGCTGCCTACACACTGCGCCACAGCCTACAGTAATAATGTATACTTAAAGGAAATAATTTCTGATGATCGTTTTACTGCTCCGTATGTAGGATTCAGAGAAAGCAGTCATTTTTCAGACCATTTTCCACGATAGCCATCATCAAGATGTTTGTGCTAGCAAGCGCTAAATGGGTTAAATTTTCCACGTTCAACATTTTATACGTCACAGCTTTTAGTTTTGCTTTTCTTTCGTATTTTCATGGAAGCCTTGGTGGGACAAGGCCTCCTCAAGTCTGTGGACTTGAGGCTGCAAAGTCTGTGCCCAGGATTAACTCTCCACCCTGAGCCTCCTGTACAATTAATGGCATTTCCTCTTAGGGGGCAACGTGGAGTTTGCGTGTGGTCCTGCACAATCAGGGTCCAAATAAAGTTGAGACGTAGGGGAAAAAAAAGACTGGAGAAAGTTTAGGAGAGACGTGATAATTATTCTGCTGTGTTTCACGGCAACTCTTTGTGAATCCATATGCAATACCTAACTAAATTAGTCCTTGCACTACTAGATTAAAGAGAACACAGGTAACTAATTTATTTGCCTAAATACCAATACAAATGGCCTAATTTTGCTACAGTTTCTCATTGCAGCCAGCAGAAAACAGCGGGTGTCGTGCAGACAGGGATGCTGTTAGTGGGATGCATTTCTATCATCGTAATCAGAGGCGGTATTTAAAACCCGGATTTATCACACCGTGATGAGTGCAGCGACTTTCCCCATCCCGGCTCGGCTGGTGGGACCCACTTCTCCTCTTCCGGGCATCACGCAGCAGGTCTCGGATTTATCCAACGGCTGCTGTGTTTGCTTTAGGAGGGATGTGTCAGTCGCTCTCCACGTCTTTCTCGGGTTTCCGAGGTCATATTTCTGCCTTGATTTCTCAGCTCAAGCAAATCACTTGCACCTCTGACCCATGTCTTTCTAATCTACTCTCTCCTTGAGCTTAATTGCTGCTATTACCTGTTGCTCATCCTCTGCTGGAATATATTTATAGGACTTCAGGCAAGCCCAGTTTTCAAAAAATGATGATCATAGAATCATAGAATCATAGAATCATTAAGGTTGGAAAAGACCTCTAAGATCATCGAGTCCAACCGTCAACCCAACAACACCATGCCCACTAAACCATGTCCCGAAGCGCCTCATCTACACGTCTTTTAAATACTTCCAGGGGTGGTGACTCCACTTCCCTGGGCAGCCTGTTCCAAGGCCTGACCACTCTTTCAGTGAAGAAATTTTTCCTAATGTCCAGTCTAAACCTCCCTTGGTGCAACTTGAGGCCATTTCCTCTCGTCCTATCGCTGGTTACTTGGGAGAAGAGACCAACCCCCACCTCGCTACAACCTCCCTTCAGGTAGTTGTAGAGCGCGATGAGGTCTCCCCTCAGCCTCCTCTTCTCCAGGCTAAACAGCCCCAGTTCCCTCAGCCGCTCCTCATCAGACTTGTGCTCCAGGCCCTTCACCAGCTTCGTTGCCCTTCTCTGGACACGCTCCAGCACCTCAATGTCCTTCTTGGAGTGAGGGGCCCAAAACTGAACACAGGATTCGAGGTGCGGCCTCACCAGGGCCGAGTACAGGGGCACGATCACCTCCCTCCTCCTGCTGGCCACACTGTTTCTGATACAGGCCAGGATGCCGTTGGCCTTCTTGGCCACCTGGGCACACTGCCGGCTCATGTTCATGATAACGCTGTCACCAGGTGAGCTGCCTGTCTCTGCTCCATTTTCTTCCCGAACTCTTTGTAAACGTGTGCCTTTTTATCTCCAAAAGCAAACCCCGTGACTCTACTCACAGTAACTTCAGCGAGTGTGAAATCCCAAGAGGACTCGCTGCAGCTCCTGGCAGACGCCGGGAGCATTTCTGAGCCAGCTTTTGCCACACCTCTCGGGCCTCGTGCTGCTCACAGGTGACTCGGTCTTTCCTCTTCCTCCCTCCCGGTGCAGTGCACATCCAGCCTTGGTGTTGCGCCGAAGCTGTGCTCACCCTCTGCCACTACACCAGCATCCCTTCACCTGAAAACCATCCCACAGCTGCGTTGAGATTTGCTCAACCTTCTAATCGCCTGGTTCCTATCTGTCTGGACGCATGCTGCTACGCCACGGAAAGATCATCACAAGAAGCGCTCCGTGGTCTGTCATATACATATGACATCTACATATGACATCTAAGCACTGGGTCCTGTGCTGCCGACTGCTTAACTCTACCCAGCTACTCCCAACCGCCCACGTAACTTTATAACTCTGGCTTCTCATCAGGTTTTGGGGGGTTTTTTAGCTCAAATTCTGGTGCCTCTGAAATGACTGGGTTGACTCTAGCAGAACCAACATCTAACCCTACGTGCGAGGCTGACTTTTACATTCTCAGTCAGTCCTACCTCAGCATTCAGTGCCGAGACTCCGTTTCGGTATTTCTTCCTTCCAACAAACCCCATGAATTGAATTACCATAATCACACGTGGTTCCATACATGCAAGTTCAGCTCTAGCCCTCCGAGCAGGGACAGACACTCACGCAGAGACAGGAACAGATGTCTCCCTCCGAATGCCTCACAGTGTTTTGACACCGAATTTTGGTAGACAGAAGCTCCATGCGTTGGGGTTGACATTCTGGTTTTTAGCTTTGGTTGGCATTTGGCAGTTCAGCTTCGTACGGGCACGTGCTGGGTACCGACAGGGGCTAGACTTTCAGAGAAATTCTCCAGACCATTTCATTAAGGCTTTTTTTGATCGCCAGGATTCAGAAATACTTCATATTTTCAGCTGCTAAAACATCAGCCTGTGTTCTTCCCATTTCACACTTTGATTGCAGAAATTTTATTTTAGCTGACCTGCCTGTCCATTTAATCGTTTTGCTGAGTCCAAAACGCCCATTTAATTTTCCTCTCTAATTCGCAGCGCACACATTAGAGTTGTTGTTACTCATTTGTACTAGGTGACCTAACACCCCTTGGGATTTCAATGCAAGTTGAGGGATGTTTTGCTTCTGACTGCAGAGTTTCTGTAGACATAGCCCATGGAGTCAGCGATGGACAGCGTGTCTCCATTACAAACCCAACGCCACTCATGGCCACGATTACCACGTGAACATTACAACATGTTTTGGGACCTCATCAACTGTAGGCAACACCCCCCCACTTCTGCAGACTATTTCAGCCGTAACTGGTGAGCTGCTCAGTGATACAATTCTTTTAATTGTTTGACTGCTGTCCCCCATTTCCCTGGAGAAGGGACTCAAAATGCTATTTAGGGATCAAACAAAACCCCTCATATTTTCCAATCTTTTTGGCACTTGTGGCAGATACCTAGAAAAACAATGTATCGCGAGCAAAGATTAATATAAAAAGCCCAAAAGCTCTCTTAGGAAGACTATTTCCTCAGGCACAGGAGGTCCCCAGAGAAAGCAAATCCCATTTTCAGCTGCGCATTAACTCCTGCCAATCCCATCAACTGTCAGCAGCTTGAAATGCACGGGAGCCATCTTGCTCCCTTTGACAGATAAAACTGTGTATGTCCTCTAAGTAGGCAGTCTCCTGATCTAGAAGATAAATTAGTACAAGAGCCCTGCAGAACACCTGCAAGCATCTGAGAGCATGGTCCAAACAGCGAGGAGACACGGTCAACTGCGTCTCAATGTGGCAGCTGGTGAATGAATGGTATTACTGTCCCGAAACAAATCTCAAAAAACAAAAACCAACCTCATTTCATAGTTAGATACAGCCATCAGATGGTCTGGTATGTAGATAAGATAGATCTTTGGAAAATCCATTTCGCTGGTATTATGGAAGGTGGTATGTCCAGGAAAAGCATCTAAATATTTATAGGGTGTATGCATTTATTCAAAGGAGACGTAGCTATATTATGGATATGTAGAAATACTACTTTTAAATGCATATAGGTTAAGTAAAATCTTACTCCTGTGAAATACTGGTATAGAAATACTCTTCTCAGGAATCTACAAACTCCTCCTCACTTCCACTCTTCCCCTGCATCTAACTTTTTCCTTTCATGGAATATTTTTTTTTTTAGAGTAGTGTAACAAATTTGTTGCTTGCCACAAATAAGAGATTCACCCACTGTAGCACTCCAACTCCTAAGACCAGGAGTGTGGCAAAAATGGCAGAAATTCAGAGTCACCCAAGTAAAAATTTCCTTCCTACTCTGCAACCCAAAACTACAGTTGGGGAGTACAAATTATTTTATTCCAACTGGGGAAGCAAATATTTAATATCAAGTATTAAATAAGATGCATCACTCCAAAATATGAAGTGTAGAGAGTATATTGGTGAGCAAACATCGGCTCAAGGTATAAGCAAAGGCTGAGATCTAGACTTGATCCAAATAGCCCATTTAATTCCTCAAGTCTCAGTTGCCCATCTATGCTGTGGTACAATTATTCACTACTATCTCACAAAGAAGCTGGGATTCTCATTTAAAAGACTTGTGAAACACACGAAAGCTGCTATCAAGACAATGAGATACGTAAAGAACTATTCACCCTCTTCTTCAAAACATCTCCAGCATCATTATTTTACTCAGCGGAGGTCCTGAGGCAGGGTTATCCATACATACAGCCACACTATTCATAACCTTTGGAGCTGTTTTGAAGAGATTCAGTAAGAAACAAGAAGCGTATCCCACATACTACTGGCATTAAGATTCCAGTTGTCTCCCACAGAGATTAAATGAAAAATCAAGTCACTAAGGGCATAAAACCTCACTTTGCTCTTCTTCTTTATCCAGTAATCCATGTATATCCTGACTGTTTGCGTTGAGTTAATTTGCCATTACTCTAGCCTGGTGAGTATCCACAAAAGACAGGTTTCTCTCCAGCACCTCCTGTAACCTCTTTACCTTTTTGGTCGTCTTTGCACTTGAACTATCTAACCAACGAGCGGCAAGAGGGATCTCGGACCAGAGTCCCTCCAAGTACTGGAGAACCTGGAACGCTGCAACAGGCAGTGTCTGGTTGTCCTCCCCATGGAGCCGGGAAACGTGCGTGTCCACCCCCTGAGTGAAAAGGTACGCTTACTTTATTGTGTCTTACCTTTTCAATTTTTTCATCAAGCATTCTGAAGAATTCTTGTTGGCTTTCAGAGATGTGCATGCTGAAAGGCAAAGGAAGAGTATCAGTACCAACAGGATTTCTTCCATTTTAAAATACTGATGCTGCAGTCCAGGGTTGTTGAGGGACTCAGCTATAAGCTTTCACCACCGTGAAAAATAAATCACTTTACACTTTCATCTACAATGACAATTTTTTAATCTTTTTTTCCCTTTTTTTTTTTTGTTTGCCCACAGAAAAATTATTGCATTTAGTTCTGTGTATGCGTGCCACACTTGGGCTGGTAACTAGGACCCACATGCATCCAAAGGAGACTATTCCCTTTTCCAGGCAGGCTGCAGAAACTTAATAGCCCGCTACCTTCCCTTGGGCCAGTGAGAGCCCCCTCTGTGTTGAGGCAGAAGGTCTTCCAAGCCTGCCAACCTCGCCATCACAAAATGAGATGCCTACAACGTGAGGTTAAAGCCTCGCACTGCAAGATCCGCCTGCCCTGCTACAGCGGGGCTCTGCGCTCAACACCCAAGAACATCTAGAAGACCAGGCTGGTCCTCCTTCTCCCAGACGGGTGGTCCTTACTGCTCTGAGCGGACCCAGCAGATTATTCACTTCAATTAATTCTGCAGCACCAAGAGGCTCAGGGTTAGTGATACGATTTTGCGTTAGTGAAGAGGGCTGGAAAACACTCTTATTCATAGTCTGTAAAACGCTGATGGTGGCACAAGACAACAGGTCCTTCCCCAGGGGGACCTGCAAGCTAAAAATACAGGAAGGTCGGACGCAAAGGAAAGGACGAGGAGGCAAAGATGAGGATGCATGGCAGACGGTATTTGGGGCGTGTCTGCTTTATTTGCGTTCGAGGGTAGCGAAAGCCTCCTTCCTGAAATAACGATATCCCTCGGGAAGGTGAAGCTGGAGCATCCTCTGGAACCGCAGCAGGGAGGAGCGCCTGGGCCCACGGCGGGCTGGAGAAAAGCACCAGGGACTCAACGTGGGACAAAAAGAGATGCTAAAAAGGAAGGACGGGAGACTGGTGCCAGTGTTAACAGCAATGCCAAAGGGTGAGAAGGAGACACAGCTCTCGGAGATTTTCTCCGACACTAAAAGCTGAATTCCCACCCCAGCCTCCTCTTCCTTGGCATGACCCTTTCAGCTGTAATGAGTTAATACTTTTCCCAAGTGCCCAATAACACGCTGCACTTTCCTACAAAGCTCAGCATTCATACTTCACTTACTATCGGGATGAACGTATACAATGATTTGCTTATGCTGGACATAAATGAAGGCTCAGTTCAGAAGGGAAGGTCTCAGAAGTGGCATTAAAACCTAAAGCTGGTAATTCAGGAGAGGGAACAATTCACCTTTCAGTGGCTGTGGGAGTTTTTGTCCCCAGCTGTCTGCCTGTCCCTCAGGTTCCCACCTCCACCTGAGACTGGGGAGAAAAATGCTTCTTTGGGGCAGCCCACCCTGTCACCTGCATATTCAGGTGTCTTGGAGAAGGGCTTTAGGGCAATACAGCCCTTTCTGGGCAGGCAAGCACTAGAAACACTCTCTTGCCTTTGCGACATCACAGATCCAGTTTCTAATAAAATGAGATGATACCGTAGTGACTCACCCCAACCGTAATTTAGACGGAAACCAAAGGAAGGGGGAGGGAGGAAAAAGGAGTATTGTGTTGCCATACACATGAAAAGTCCCACAGGAGGTCCTAAAGCCCTGGCAGGCCGTGATCTTCAGAAAAGCTTGGCTGGGCAGTAAAACTGCGCTACGATTTAGAGCTGCAACACACACACACACATACAAATGCTGACACAGTGTGTATTTTGAGGAGCTGTGCAAAATTATAAAATCCTTGGCAGGGTGGGGAACCGGCACAGTTAACAACTGGAAGAGTCAAAAAACCACCAAATCTAAGCAGAGTTCTTGGGTAGCCCTTCAGAAGAAAAAGCTCTCCCCAAATAGAAACATGGGGTTAATTTTCCTTGTAAGAAGCACATCAGAAGGCACGAGAATGCATTTTTAGATGTTTCACGGCAGGCCAATGAAACACATTTTGCCAAAAGATGGGATAAAGGCGACATTTTAAAACTCCCTCCATTGTACATAAAATTGTAATTTGGTACATAGTCCATGTTTTGTTTTGAAATAACACCTGTTCTAAAGATGTATCTAACGATTTACCTATTCATTTCTGCCCTTTTAGCTAAGTAGCCCTTTTCCACCCAATGCCACCCCCCATTGCAGTCAGAATCGTCACGGTTTTCAGATGATAAACCTTAAAAAAAAATTGCGCATGATAACGGCTATTTGCTGACTTGGCGATTAGCAACTCAAACACATGTAGCCACTTCATAAACATGTACGTTGGGTACACAGCAGAGGCTTGGGCAAACAGCGGAGTTTTACCCCACAACCTAATGTTACATTCTGTAACTCTCCGAGACGTTTCCTTATTTTTGCAGGACTGCGACAGAAACATTTACCTCTGCCAACGCGCCATCTTTGGGTTTTTGGTGAATGAAGGTCAGTTTTGATTTCTGCGGGGACTTTTAAAATCAGAATTTGGTGAAAGAATGGACCCCCGACCCCACGCAGTCCCTCTGCCGTGGATGCACCAGAAGAGATGACCCATCAAAAGAAACGTCCCTTTTTTAGCCCAGGCTGATTAGCCTCCTGTTAGAGCACCTTAAATACATCTCTGACCCTGCTGGGAAGGACCAAGCCACAATAATGAAGTACAGCTTTGCTGAAGGGTGATTTTACCTCCACCTCCCTACTGTGAATTTCTTTGCAATTACAGCTCAAGCACTCGATTTTTCCTTTTGAAAGGAGGCTGAATTATACTGTCAGTTGATTAGGAAATTACTGAAGTTTCCAGACTTGAAACCGTGTACAACGCACTTGGTATGCAGCAAGTTTAAGTTAATAAGTGCCCCGAAGGCACGGCATAAAGAACTGCATTTCCGCTATTGTTCAAAATCCAACAGTAAAGCTTTATCACTTCTTCGTTACGAACCCGATATATGGCTCCATGTAATCTGTTATTTTCAATCCAATTAGTAATTAAAATGTAACAGTGATTTAGATAAGAAACGAGTTACTAATATCAATAACCAGCTCTGTCACAGGAGTTAAATATTTCATGGCGTATGTAACGCTGACTGATCTCAGCCAGGGTACAGCACAGAGCTGCGAGCGAAGGATGGAGAAACTCTCAGCTACAAAACAACCCTCATTTTAAGAAACAACTTGACCGTTTTAAATGGAAGAAGTTTACCGTTCCTAATCCCAGGCAGTACAGCTGCTAACCTAAGCCAAGAGCTAGCAAATACTTCCCTGGAAACTTAATCGGAAGTATTTAGGAACACTAGGGCATCTATAATTTTGTTTATGTGTAGGTTGTATGGAAAGCTGAGAAATAACACAGAATGGTACTCCTATAAGGCACGGCAAGACGCATCTCACACATTTTTAAGCCCTGCATCTTAGCCGTGCAAAGGAGAGGATGCTGCGGGGATGCCGGCACAAGCACTGCCTGGCTGCGTCGCTGGTATCGGGACACAGGTGACCTTACTTATTTTATTTAAATTGAGCATGGTTTTAGGGCCGCTGGAATCACCAATTGGTTTTTGCTAGGCAGTAATTGGGAATCGCACAGATACTGCTTAATCCTGTGTTTATTTTTATTACGATTTTTAAAAAAAAAAAAATTGAACTTACTTTGCTCTGGGTTGATGTACTAATCCGGGGATCTCTTTATTAGATTTAAGTCTTACATTTGAACTGGCACTTTTTTCCTGAAACACACAAAAAACACACAACAGAGATACCATCAGTACCTATGAAGCACATAAAGCGCGACAGGCATTTGTCATCACGGTGTCACACTGCGCTGGGCTCTTCTACCTGTACAACCAAATGAAAAAAGCTCATCAAAAACGAAATTAAAGGCAACACAATTGATGCAATGACCTTGAGTGGGCAATTTTTAAATGTCACTGGCTCGGTGGCCTGGGGGATTGCCTCCGGGTCACCGGCTGAAATCCATCCAGGACGTGTCGCGACCAAACACCGCGCTGGCTAATAACTCCCCATGGAAAACGAGGTGTGCAGCTGCGGCTCGGCTCCTCGTAGAGTCGTATCGATAATAACACCAACAGGCACCTTTAACGGAGCAAGGCAAGGCACCGAAAAGGCAGAGCCCCAGACCCACCCCAGGCCTGTAGGTTTGCTCAGAACAGAGGTGAGAAACATTAGCATGACGTGGAAAACCGTATGCGGGAGAAAGCATACATTAAACAGCGAGAAGAGCAGCAATGGCAGACTTGACCGGCTCCGCCAGAAAATTGGACACAAGGGGCCCAAGGAAGCAAACCAGAATATGTTTATAGACAAGAACACAACCGTGTCCTTCCGCAGAGGACCAGAGCCTCTTAAAAACCTCTTTAAAAAGGCACAGGGAGGGAAAAGAGTTTAGCTGAGAGCCAGCACTTTAAGGTAACATCTTGTCCTCGTGCCAGAAGCTTCTGTAAACCAAAGCTTAGTGCGCACACGTACCTATTGTCTGCAAAAACCCGGAGAAGGATACAGCCCCTTCCAGATCTTCCCAGCGCTGTGTGTTAGGGAAAGCTGCTGGTGCAGATGGGAGAGAGCTGAGTCAAATCTTACAGCTCACCCGCTCCACAAATCCGTCTGAATTTCTTAGGCATGTCATGTCCATGACAATTTAAGAAATGTAAACCCAAGAATTAGTGCTTTTGTGGGTAATTTTGGTGGTTTTGTTTTGTCTTATTTAGTCTTTGAATGTCTGAATCACACAACATGATTTTTAAGAGGGCTACTAAATCACTGAATTTAAAAAAAAAAAAGAGGCTGTCTAGCAGTTAATATTTTAATGAATAATTCTACAAGGGCTGTAAACATCAACTGCCTCAGCATATTTAACACTGTTTAATGCATATCCTCTAATCCTCCTAAACAGAAAACGGTGTCTTGCATGAAAATAACAGTGAGAGAGAAACAAGCCTTTCTTCCAAGCCTTAACAAACATCCCACCAGCCACTGCCTGCCCATGATCCCATGATGCCAAGTCAAAGCAGCGGAACAGAAGACGAAACCACTTGCTTTCAAAGCATCTTCGAATTTTAACAGTGTTAACTGGGGATGACTACGCACATGCACGTTGGGTCTGTGGCGAACATGCACGTACGTAGTCACACAACTCATATGAGTTGATGTACGACTCGTACAACTGTCAAGCAAAATAAAGAGAGAGGGATAGGTCTCACGGAGAAGACACCAAACTCAGAAATCGGCTAAATCCCAACCTCATGCACCAGGTGAGCCTTTATCCTCAAATCTGCTCCACCAGTTCGTTTGCCGCAACGCAGAGGCAGAAAGCAGGAAGGGTCCGCGCCTCAAATCTGCTCCACCAGTTCGTTTGCCACAACGCAGAGGCAGAAAGCGGGAAGGGTCCGCACTGCACATCTGGGATGGCACATCTGGATGGCCTAGCGGTAGGCACGTTCTGCAGCCGTAAGACCTCCTGCCCACCTACTGCAACACAAGGTGAATTCTGGGCCATCTTCTGTCTCTGCATACTGTCAACCTGGAGGCACAGACCTTTCCCCACCAAAAAACTGCTGCAAATCCATTGCCTCAATTAAAAGGGAAGGGAAGCTCCGATTTATAGCTCCTGCATCGGGAGCTGTGATAAATCACGGTGGTGCAAACCCGGCTTTCCACACCTCTGCTTGTGGTTTGGCGTCAGTGCAGCTCTATCAGTAGCTGGAATCAGCACAAATCCCAGCCTCAAGAAACTTCTGTCACTTAGGAACAAATAGAAAGGAAAATTTACGTTGCCTTCCAACTTCTGTCACTTAGGAACAAATAGAAAGACACAAGGAAAATTTACGTTGCCTTCTCTCTCTGGGTCCCACAGCAATATTCAGAATATTAACCGACTCACACAGGAAGACGAAAATGAAATTCCAGTTTACTTGACTTCACGATCCCAAAATTTACTCTTT
>NW_009185642.1:14017-35381 GCF_000690835.1 Fulmarus glacialis | reverse complement strand
ACGAACAGAAAAAGGGGAGTTAAGAGAAAAATAAAACCCAACCAGGCCTCAAATTGGCTCGTCGCTGTGTTTAGAGCTATTATTTATGGCAGTGATATTTCATTACACCGACCGAAATATTGGCTTTGATAAAAATAGATATTCAAAAATAATTCTTCCAAATGCAGACAAATAGAACACTTTTTTCCCCATCACTTTGAAGACAAACTGATTCATCAGAAATTAATAGTTTGGATTCTAATATCAAGATTACAAAGAAACATGAAATGCTTTAACATAGTCAGATTGCTCTTCCAGGCTGACTTGACTTTGGTTGAAGGGTCACTTCTGTCAGCCTAACCTCATTTTCTCCCTTATTTAACATTAAATAAGTCACCATGCATCAGCAGAAACGCAACTCAGAGTCTGCAAACAGAAATTAGGATGCAAAAGTTTGTTTTTAATCTAGCTCTGCTTATAAAGACTATTTAAAGGAGATGCACTAAATGATGTCTCACACCACAAGCTTAAAAGTAAACCCTCCAGGATGCTGTACTCAGATAGCGGCATTAGCTAGTCTATAGTAAAAAGGTGAATAGTGGACATTTTACTCCCCATTATTTTGCAATTAATCATTATCAAGGTAAAGCTGTCATCCAATCAAGGCGACTTCATTTGATACATTCGTTAATTATCGTTAATTCCTCCATAAAGGATGCACCGTATCAGAATTTCAGGGCATTAACAGATGGCGGTGACTCTGCTGCCAGATGCTATTAACACAGCAACAGCCACTACTGCCATTATAATTAAATATCTGTCAACGTTTCCCTTGATGCTTCCCCTCTTACAAACCCATTTTTAGAGACACGTGAACTTCACTTGGAAGTATTTTGCTTTTCTTCAGAAGACTGCCACAGATGGACTCAGGTAAGCTGCTAATAGTCCTCTTCTCAACCCTCGTAACGCTCACGGCTTCCTAGAGAAGGGATGATTTTTAAGAGATGCTTCTGTAAGTGCTAACGTATTTTATGAAGAGACTATACGTTATTTTATGCATTTTTTAAAATTGATTAAATTGGCGAGGAAGAAACCAATTGAAGATAGCAGCAGCAATGCTACTACCTAATCTAATGGCTAATTTTCATTAACTTTCAATCACATTTTGGTCTTGAATTGCTTTTCCTCTAAAATTACGATAACTAAAAAAATATACAACCAAATGGGGGGGAAAAACCCCATAAAATGTAAAACTTAGTATAAGTAAAATGGGGTTCTTAGTTTCAAGGCTGTTTTTTGTTTAATTTGGAAAAGGCTGAAGTATCCAACTTGCAACTGTATCTTGGAGCCACCAATGTTTGAAGGGGGCACGTTCCCCCAAATTAGCATCATTTTTAAGATGAATTTGTCTCTGTAGATTTGCTACTAAAATATATTGAAGTTGATAGAAACATCAAGGGTCTCACCAGATAGCGATCACATTTTACTCAATATTGGTAGTTTACAGCTATTCAAATATTTATAAAATAATATTCCTGATTCATATCAAGATGACACTTTCTTCAAAGGAGCCCACAGCGCCTTTCAAACTGCTTTCTGAAGCCATGTAATTCATCATTACAATCATTTAGGGGAAAAATGAAGTATTTCTTTTCTTTTTATACCATAAACTACTCTTTAAAATAATCGTATTTGAAAAGAAGGAAACCAAACGCATCAGTTAGAAACGACATGAAAGATGAGGTGTAAAATTTCAACATGCCAGCCCAGCACTTTTTACCTCCCTCAGTTATGAGGACCAGCCTCAGATAATAATATTTTACATGGACTGTCTTGATGCATCAGGGTGAACAAGGGAGAAGTACTGACCTATGAGATTTTACTCAAGTTTCCTTGCTTTATACATACATGAGCGTTTATTTTTTGTACGATCATTTGGCAGGACGAGAGCGTCTTCTTCCTCTAGCTACCTGGAAGCAAAACCACCTGAAAATGTTATTTAGTATAACTTTATAATGAAAGGGCAAATCAAACATTGAAAAATCTCAGATGCTGGTCAAAGAAGATTATTCTTGGATCCAATTTCATCAGCGGAATCACATTATCCCTGCCATAATGTGTATATGCGTATACGTTGTGCGGTCCAGAAGGGGGTCTAGGGCACGCTCAATGATGAGGCAGGGCACGGTATGGATCACGTACGTTGGATGGTCCATTATCCTCCTCCTCTCGGGATCCTATGCATGGCATGAGGGATGATGAAAATCACGGACCCTTCTGACGATGGAGGTGGGTGCCTGTGCAGGCTGAGCTTTA
Organism: Fulmarus glacialis; assembly: GCF_000690835.1. NCBI lineage: Eukaryota > Metazoa > Chordata > Aves > Procellariiformes > Procellariidae > Fulmarus > Fulmarus glacialis. The sequence continues at coordinate 33,086 of NW_009185642.1, read as the reverse complement.
GAAACCAGGTTTGCACACACCAAGCACCAGACAGCGTGCTCCAGATGCACACCGGCCCCAAAATATACACCGGACCCTAAAGCCAGGGCTTAGTAACGAATTCAACCTCCATGACACGCACGCAAAGAGAGACAAAGAAATAGATGCTCATGGTGAGGAGACACCTAAGAAAGACGTTATCATCACAGTCATCAGAAGGTCCTTCTACCTTTCCAAAATAAGTCTTCCTTAAAAGCAAACATGTATCAAGAACGGTCATGAGAAAATCCAATATTGGAACAAACTCCTCCGATCTCTCCAATACACCTCCCAGGTGGCTGCGACTGTGGCTGCAGTCACGTAGACTCCTGAACACACAACTGCGACACAAGTCAACGGGTGCTGGCACCGCGCCACTACAGACGCACATCTTGCCCAGGGCTCCTAGAAAACCCTGTTTGTGATCCACCACGGGAGCTCAGTTTTAAGGAGCACCTTGTAACTGAGGCACCTGAGGCAACGACGATGTTCACCCCGTCCATTTGACCAAGCGCTGCCGTCCTGCCACCCGGAGTGCCTCGGTCTTCAGAATGAGGACTTCAAAACACGGCTGTTATTTGCAGATTTGAATGAAGATTGAGGTCGTGTTTCACAATAAAATTTTAATCTTAAATGGAATATTTTAGTAAATATTATTGCTGTATCAGGCCAAAACTTCCTCAACTAAGCATGAAGGATTTGCCCACGATGCCTTACCCCTATAAATATCTCCATCCTTGGAGCTATCTAAAAGCTGTCTGGACATAGTCCTGGGCAGCCAGCTTTAGGTGGCCCTGCTTGAGCAGGGGGGTTGGACCAGATGACCTCCAGAGGTCCCTTCCAACATCAACCAGTCTGTGATTCTGTGAAAAAGTATCTTTCTTAATAAATCGGACACTGGAAAAAAAGATTTAAGTAGGTTTGTTGAGTTTTATCCCCAAGTAACAGAGTGGGATAGACCGAAGCCTGAAGACTTCAGGCCCAAATTATGGCCATTCAAGCATGCAAAGACACAGCCTGGCATTTATTTTGGAAAAAAATCAGATTCTGCAAACCCAGCCAACATCACGCAGCGAGTCTGCACTGATGCCGGCAGTATAACCCAGGTTTGGCAGAGGAAAATCCTGTGCTTTCATCAGAGGTCCATGGTTTTCTCAAATTTGTTTCTGAGGGCAGGCCTCGTCTTGAAATGAGCTGCTTAATGAAGCTCCTCCTTCCCGACTATTACTGGGAAATTTTACTGTAGCAACTCAAGCTCCTGAAATGCAATATGGAAGAGCAGGATTCGAAAACCACAAAAAAATTAAAAACTACTCAAAATGGGATAAAAACAGGTAAAAAAAGAGAAAGGTGCAAATCCTGAGCAGCTTTCTACAGCCCATCAGAAAGGCATCCATAAGCTGCAATCCGAGAAATTAGATAATGCTTTTAGTGTTTATTTACCAGTCATACGTACATGCATGCATACACCTATACATCTTGCTCAGCAAGACCTAGTTTAAAGTCAACAAGAGTCTTTCAACTGAGTGCAAGGTGGCTTTCAGCCAAGCCTTCAAAACACGAAAGAGAAATGCTTGTTGTGCCCGTACAAAATAAATACAACCTACACGGAGACTCTTCACCAGACTTGGGTAATCCACTGAAGAAGCCAGCACAGAAATTCAGGGCAAGTGAGAACAATGAAATGACGCTACAGAAGAGTAGGGATTACAAGGAACTGGGTGAATTGGGAGACCAAGAAAAAAGAAAATAGGTACTAGCTGAGAATATGCTACAAACTGAGAGTGGTTTAAATAGAGCCTAATTTACCCCTCCAAGGGAGCCAGCGAACAACCTCCTCGCGGAGTGCGGCACTGGCTGGAGGCAGGGTAACAAACCTCCTCTGTCTGCAGGTTTGGCCCCGTTTCACTTCTTGCCCCGCTGGCTCTCCGACATTAAGCTCCCTCTCCAAGGGCATCTAATCTGAGGTTACCCACTTCTTTCTGTTCAGGTTGCCACCTGGCCTCCTTTTTTTTTTCTTGAAATAGTTGTTTGTGTATTTGGCTGAAAGTAAGATGAATTGGTGCAGTAACTAATTTCTCGTTGCTTTTTAAAATGCCTTTGAGAAGTTAAAATCAGGGGGGCTATTACTGGAGGAACATCTAACGTGCCCAATTAAACTCAACTCAGGCTGCAGGATCTCAAAAAATCTGAAAAATCCAACCAGAAGTGTAAAGTTGGGAAAAAAAAAAAAAAGAAAAAGAAGAAGGAACAGGAAGGAAAAAGCTCTCTCTGGAAAGAGTTGCAGGACTTCTGCGTATCTAAATATAGTTCACCCTCAGCCAAAGTTACTGGTCTTTGAGCTTTGACGGAGAACGTCATTAAAGAGCAGGGAAAAAACCAAGAAGGGCAATTCCCACCACTAAAGGGTTTTCAAAGGGCATTAATATTTATTAAATCTAATAGCTACAACTTTTTCAACATCCCCATCAGCTTTTCAACTCCTTCTCCCTCCCAGTCAGTATTAGAAAATCTGGACTAATCGGTTACGGTAATTCCAATTAATTCTGTCGAGTAACCAAATACCAGGAAGGCTGCAGATGAACTGAAATGTAGACATGGGAGCAGCTGGCGTGAAGACAGGAAATTAAGGCAGGTAAACAGATGAAATTACAAATAAGGAACATAAATGATAAATAACTATGACCAAGAAATTCTCTAGGGAAACTCTTACCTGCACCGTGCCATCCTGTTCCCTTTCACAGTTGCATCACCCCTCCACAGAGATTAGACATTTGAATCCTCTCCTTTCTATGCACTTTGTGACAAGGTCCAGAAATATGGTTATTCCTCTCTCAAAGTTCTTCGCTGCAGATAGATTGCTAAACTTCAAGGAGCCCCCTACGGAAAACGCCTTCGTTCTGAAATACGAGGTTTACGCTGCCCTAAACATCAGGGTTTTCTGGTTCCTTCAGCCTCTGTGGTACTCCGAAAGGTCAGCCAGGATAAGAAAATGAACATCACAGACATAAATAAAGCCAAAACACCTCTATCCATAGCGCTGCGTGAAGTTTCATTTCAAACTGGAAATTGTCTTGCTCCTTCAGAAGAGTCTTACTTATCCATGTAATAAAACTCTGCGTTTCGTAGAGAACGGGAACACGAGCAGGAAGCAGAGGAAGGGACACGTCTGCAAAGACTTCCAGCAGGGAGCAATTTGCAAAATGAAGTTGAGGAACATTCCCTCTACAAACAACTTCGCAAGAGGCTGAAAACTGTCCCTCACAGGTACATACACCAGAAATTAAGGGGACACGGGATTGCTTGAGGGCATGAAGAACACTTGCTTACATTGCAAGATATCCAGAAATACTGCAAATAAAATGCTATGGGCAGAAAGGAAACCTGCTCTCCATTAATGTACCAACTCTCATTAATATACCAGATCTTTAATGGCTTTGGTACATCAGAGTGGTTGAAAGTTTTATCTAGCAAATAAAAAATAGATGGATAAAAGTTAAAAATTGCATTACTGATAACTTACAAGACTAGACTGACTCTTGAGGAAACTTCAGAGGTTTCAGGGCACTGGGCAACAAAAAGCCCAACTAACCTTGCTCTTTTGCAGGTGTGTCACTCTTCTGGATTGTACAGCCACCCTGGATAACAAAACCTGGCTCAAAAATTAACTTTCTCTTTATTAAGCCTGTGTCATCAATTATTCTCTCTCTCGTTCAACAAGCTTTTACAGAAATACAATTATTTATAGTAAATGTATATATTAGTCATGGCCTCAAGTTTTTCATGCATATCTCCTGAAGGCAGTTTTCCACCAAGTGTAACAACATGGAAAAACCAGTATTGTGTGAAGTCTGTAAAACATTTATAGCCAGGAATAAATGGTGTAGACGGTCTGAAGAGTAACCTGGTGCATTATGCGGCCCGTCTGCAGCAGGGCGCGTATCCATTAGTTTTTGCTTCAAGAAGGCACTTTGCTGGAATGGCAAGCAGGTTATTGCTACTAGAATTTTTGCAGAGCTTTTTATTAGGATGGTTTTGAAGAGCTTTATGCCCTTCAAACACATACAAGAGAACAAATCTAGAGAACGAGATGTGCCCTGTTTTGTGGCTTTTTAAATAGCTGGGCCTAAAATTTCAGCAGCTGTAGTGATTTCTAAAGCTGGTTTTCTAAAGGCAAAACTGAACTTTTTCAGTCCGTTTTTGGAACACGCTCTACACCCACCTTTTGTAAAATCAGTTCCCTTAGAGATGCCTCCACGTCAGGCACACGCAAGCGAAGCCTTCTGAGATCTTCCTGCAGTGTCAAAACCAGCCAAGACTGATGACTCCCCATGTGTGCATACGCTGCCTCACTGCCTTAATACTAAGTTTTGGGTTCCATTTTAAGCTGGCCTCATCGAAAAGATGGAGACCATCAAACAGCCACTTTGAGGAAGCGTTAAAAATACACTTGGTTCCCTTCATCTGCAAAACAACAGCATGTTGATGGTGTCTCCTCTTGTAGCGTCTGCAGCTATACTGGTCGCTGGCTTTTATCTGCAAATTGCAAGTATGAGCAGACTATGTTTATCATACATTTCTTATGACATCAAGCAGTTCCAGAAAGTGCACTGAGATCCTCCTAGATGTTAGGACAATGCGAGTATCCCATTAACCCAGGCTTAATGGGGAATTTTGCAGGATACACGTAAGATACTTTTTCCCTCTTGTTCAAACCTGAGATTTACAAAGGATGGAACAACAAGGGAAAGCGGTGAAAGAAAAAGTCCTTCTGGGTTTGTTGTTTACAATTAAGAGAAGAGGAAAAACTAATTAGGAGATACGGTGCAAATGAAAAGACACCATTAAGCCCAATATAAACAGAATAAAATGGTAGCAAGAAATTTTGATTGAGGTAACCCCGAGAAGCGAGATGACAGAAAACTGCGAGCAGCGCTACTCATCAACACAAATCTATTTGCAACAGGAAGGTTTTGGGCATTCACAGCCTACGGGGATAAGTCTCATGCATAAAGCAACGGCATAAATACAACAACTATCTCCACGTGTCCCACTAACAAACAGGCCTTCTCACTCCTGTTATTCCAACAATGTGTTTCCAGTTCCCACAGGCTGACACCATGGGAAACACCTCCGGACATGTGGAACATCATACGGGGCATGCTCGCGCAGATGGACACTGCTGGCTAACTGCATTTCCCACTTGTGGAGCTGGGCAGCTGACGAAGGGAAAAAACCCATATTAATGCCTGTTCCAAAAAGGTAAGAATTCCCTATAATAAGCTTTCATTCTCCCAGCACTGTCCAAAGTTCAAATTTTTAGATTTTTGGTAGATTGCAATTATGTAAATGCCGTTGCTGGAACGTATTTTCAATGTCTGTATTTTGCTCCTCTCAACGTCTGTTTTATTTGCATTAATTCTCAAATTTGCACAAGGCGTAAGATTCAAGACCCGAGAGAATGAAGTTATAGTTCTTGCTACGCGGCAAATTTCAGTGAGCGTGGGTAAAATGTACGTTTTAAAGGACATAAGAATTTCAATATTATTAAATGTGACATATGTACTATGACACACATGAGAAGTATTATGGCTGCAGGAGGAGCCTTAAATCTGAATTTATGTATTCTGTACCATCTTTTCATTGGTTTGGTTAGCCATTACTTTTGAATAGTAGAAAGAATGATTAGTATTTCACAAAGAATATAGTAGCCTGCTCACGTACTGAGTTTCCAGTCCTCAGATGTATAAGCATGGATTTTGTCTGGATTCTCCAAACAAATTTATCTGAGAGTAATGCTGAGAATAGATATCATATACATCAGAATGAAAGACAATCATAAACGGTTTAAAAATTTTATAAGCCGATTAAATCAGTAATGGAGGTTGGCTTTTTAAGTGTTTATCTCCTCCAAGTTTCCTTGGAAAAAGAGCAGATAAATAAGCATGTCTCCTCAGTGTTAGCAAAAAGAGGCACCAATAAGTAAATATATTCCGTCAAGGATGTATAAAAATAGCTCTGATGCTCAAGACGCTGCAGATTAGAGGAAGATACCCAAGCCAATACTGGGTGAAGAACTAGCTTAAAATCCATTTATAGGCCTGGAAATACTTAGGTCCAACATTTAAGATGTCCAATATTTAAGAGTCCCAAAATGACTGTATGCCTGTTATGGCCTTTACTGTCCACTCTGATTTCAATGTGCCCATCATCTCACCTTCTGCATCACCTCTTCCCAAAACCACCCCTCACAGGTGGGAGAGGACGTGGAAAAGACTCAAAATGAGCTTTGCCCTCCTTTTCCAGAAAGCGGCAAATCTTTTCTCCAGGAAAGTGTCAGTGCCAGCCGAGCGCGGCTGCTGCGCATCAGTCTCAGCAGTGGCATGGCCACGAGACAGGCCAGCGTCGGGATACGGTGTCTGCTCCCTTGGGAGGGACTGGCCATGGAAAAGGAGGTCTCGTACGCCATGCCAGATCAGGCTGGCCAGGGATGGAGCCTTCACTCACCCACAAAATTTCAATAGCTCCTTGATGAGAATGTGAAATAACATTATGAAACTCTACAAGATTAGTCTCCTGGAAGCTTCACGTGGTATCAACCACCACAAAAGGAAGATATTTCAAAATATCACCTAATTGCATCACCTGAGGGCATGTATCCAAACCACTTCAACAGATTTCTGTCCAACCTGTTCTCCAAACTCCTATCCTGCAGGTTTTCTCAACAGCCTGTCTTTCATTTTGCCACTTCTCTAGAAGTTCAAACGTTTATCCTACTTCCCAGCTTAAATCCTTGCCTGATGTCTTCTTGCATCTCTCAGTGGTCACGGAGAAAAACTGACTGTCATGCCTTTTAAAGCAACCTTTTATATATCGAGTGACTTGCGTTTCCTTTTGTATTTTTAGGCTAAACAAATCAATTCCTTCCATCTTCCATTACAGCTTACGTTTGCTAAGCCTCCTATTCTTGTCACTCCCCTCTGGGCTCTTTCCCATCTGCCTACATCTTTCCTACAGAGCACATTTCCAATTTCGGTCACAGTATTTAAAGCCTCGCTGAAGTCAGGATGTATCACATGTATTGCCATATTTAAGAGCAAGAGAAGCTCCTGTTTTTAATGTGGTATCTCAAACCGGCGAGGTTAACCTACCGTATTCAGAGATGGCATTTCTCTGCCTGCAGCAGCCCCATCTGAGACTCATAAGCAAAGGGACAGAAGCTGCACGTGGATCTACCAACTATTTTTACTGTTGAGGTTTCCCTAAAAAAGGAAAGCACATTTATTTTGAAAAGCAGGTCAGATCACGTATTTGGGGATGAGAGCCCAACTCCTTCAAAAACGGAGGCAGCTCCGGTTCAAACTTCTCTGAGTTCTGCGAGCCCTCTCTGAATGTACTCATGGTCTGCTGCTTGAAATATCATTAAGTTTTATTACCACATACACAGGGGACATTTGTACGCTGTGCATTCATACTTCAAAAAACCGAGGTAAATAAATTCTGAATGAGAAATAAGATGAGCGCAACTTCTCTAATGGGTACATAAAATTTGTGGTACAGTACTCAAGATCTCCCTCAAGCCAGAAAGCTGGTGGGGATGATCTGTCCTCTTGCCTCAATCCTTAGATTATTTAACAAAACAATTATTCAGTGCTAACAGAATTATCAGAAAGTAAAATATCCGCATGTTCCATGACTCACAGTCTAACACATCTTCCCAAAATTAACAAAAATCACATGCAACAAGCAAAACAGGTGTTCTTAAATCATTTCAATTTTGCTATTTCTAATCAAAACTAGCTTTCAAGTCTACAAGTTGATTTCCAGCCATTTGCAGATGCCAAGTTTTAACACACGCTCTATTTTCTTTTCAAGTCAGGTGAGCGCAAAGATAAGTACCTCTAAGATTAACAGGGTTGTCCCATCACAGGAACGTTCAGAAAATGACGGACCAGCATGTTACTCCCAAGAGATGCAGCATTGCCAAACACGAAAGCTTTCTGCCTGAGTCAGAAGTACGCTCCGACGCACGTTCATAGGCATGGTACTTACAACGAGGAGAAAACTCGAGTTTAGTATGGAAGTACTGCCTCATTTTTCACTGCAGTGCTGTCGTTTACACTTAATTAACTCCTTGTTGAATCTTAATGTGATAATGAGAACTTTAATTCAAACCATATACCACATCAATGATCCTAACAGCAAAAATAGATTTTATTAAAGTCACCAAAGCCCCATAATCCCTCTGCCTTTTTATAACACTATGAGCCATATAAAAGCACAGCAGCTGCAACAGGCCAAGAATCTTCCCTGATTGCTACTACGAACACTAACAAACAAAATCTATTTTGAAATCAAAATCAGTAAGCTGTGATTAATACTTCTCACTTGTTCATCTCTCTGGCAAAACGAAGAGCAGCAGAGACATGGCGGTCAGGGCGCTCTGCAGATCCTATACCTATGTTCAACCAAAGACCATGTTAGGCCATTTGTTCTGTCAAAACTTTCAACTTTTGAACAACCCAGAGCAGAGACCCATGATATGTATTCCTTCCTTGGCCTTTCTCCAGCCCACATTTTGTAAACTGTTAAAAACAGACTAGAGACCTAGCAAGACCTAGAACATCAAGACCTAGCAAGGAACACACTTGGCCTTCAAGCAGGCTTATCAACAGGAACACCAACAAATAGATCGTATAACTTCTACGAAGACAACTGGAAACACCGTGCTTGGCGCTTAACAGCCAAATCTGACCACGCTTACCCAAAACTTCTCAACCTGAAGGATTGCAAAAGCAGTTTTGAAACAAACCGAGGCATGAACTGTGTGTCAGGATCGCTTTTTCCCCTACCAGTGAAATGCAGAACTGCTCTCATTCCCTGACTCTTCATGAAAAGCACAGCCTTCTACGTCACTGAGGCTATGGGACGTGATGGAGCACGTCCCTAAAGAATCATGTGCTTAAATGCATTGTTAACAGTTTTCCTGATGTAAACTTCAACCTACTAGGCACACTTTGCTCCTGGATCTGCAAAGCACTTAAGAGCCCGTTTCATTTCACAGAGGTGCCTAAATCCCCCTTAGGTCAACGGCGCCTATGCCCATAACGCTGCCCTCCTGAACCACAGTCTGCACGACTCTTCCAGCAGAAGACCACATGTGCTGAAGACTAATTTCGCAGCTGTTAAACACCATGACGACAACGAATCACTTTATGCTGGAAGGACTCTTCGGGATACCGCTCTGTATGTTTGAAACAGCTGGGTAAGGCATGCAGGGAAGGAACGCTGAGGGGGAAGTCGGGCAAACAACCAGCCACAGGAACAGCATGGAGGCCAGCTCCAGAAGCCTGTGCCACGTATGGGCAGAATTGATAAAATAGCCTTCACGGGAGGAAGGAAAGGCAACCAGCAGATGGGGGACCACCAGATGGGGGCACATTTTATGATGTTTAAACCTCACTTAAACCAACAGCAATCAACTTTGTGTAACGAGCAGAAGGAAATGTGCTCCTTTCAGCCAAGACTCCTCTACTCGTTTCTTCCAAATGAAACACAGGCAGTCACACATCGCCCTAAACTTGCAGCTATAAATAAGCCGGTAGTAACACTGCACCGTCCTATTAATGTTCTAGGACCATTAAAGCCTTTCCGTTACTATGTATAGGGCTTGCTCCTTTGCCTCGGTGAACGCAACGGCCCCGCCGTGCACTGCTTACAGGTGTACTTGCCTCAAACCTGTGAGCTCCTGTGCCCATGGTCTCTCTTCTCCAACCCATCTACGTAATTTCCTCGGCAGCGCCGAGTGAGCCATCTGTCATTACACCAACCTCGGACCCAGCCGGTGCACAGCTATTTCCCCCGTCCACTCACTTCTGAAAGGGCACGTTAAGCAACTTGTTAACCGGCCAGCGGGTGCAGAGAACGCTCAGGATGTTATCAAGGCTCATCTGGGAAGACAAACACTTCGATGATTAGGTGGTCTCCTCCTAATCCTCAAATTCAGAGTTTAGTTTAAGCCCCAAATTCCTGGAGCTTAAAATCACTTTCAATTAATATTAGCCGCGTTGTTGCGAGCTTGGGAGGGCGGCTTTTGGTCTCCGAGATCCCCAAGGGACCCAGGGGAGCTGCACAGCCACCTCCATGGACATTCAGCATGTGCTCTCCTGGACCGATCAGAAACTCTGGCCAGCATTAAAAACATAATACATGTTCAGAGAATATTTTTCAATACTGAAAAGCATTTATTTACCTCTTGGTAGGTCCCTCTCTCATTCAGAGTGCAGTTTCACAGTCATTTTATGACTGAGGTCTGTCACTAAAAGGGTCTCAGCCATGGACTTTCGGTACACTCCTGCCAGGAATAGGACTCGTCTGGCCCTGTAAGGAGTCCTATTAACTCACCGATCTACCTGAAAATAAAACTTCAAGTCTTTTTTGCAGGGTTCATTCACACCAACTGATTCAAATGGCTGTGCAGCACGCCGAGTGCCAAAGCCAATGCAGCAGGGAGGAAACTTTCCCTCTCTCTTGGTTTCCACCTCAAAGCTCACCTCTTGGAAAGCTGTGCGCCGTTCTCCTCTGTCCCCACTCTTGTGGGACTTATGTTGTCACTTATGAATGCTACTGTGAGCAGGAACAAAGATGTCTCTACTGTAGTTGATGCAAGGCTTCTCATTCACACGACAGCCTTCTCCTTCCCTTTTCTCCCACCCATGAGGTACCTTTGCAAAGGCTTTAAACTACGCAACTTGCATCTTTGTGTGATTATAAATAGTGCCCATTGACACGGCTGCAAAGAAGGTTCCAGAGAAGAAACCACAGATATCAGGAGTAAGTCCTACCTCCCAAATGTTCAATAAATTTGACTTCCCAAATGAATTATGAAAACAAATTTCCCAGCGTAATTATCTTGCTGAAAGACAAAAGGATCTTTCAGATGTTTTGTTTAAAATTATTTAACATCTAAATATTGATTAAAACATTTTAGAATGACCGTCTATTTATCCCAAAACCCAGAATACAGTGAATAATTTAAAGACAAGAAAAATAATATAATTACAAATGACATGATTTAATTCTACATGCTGTACTCTGCCTCTTGTTATATTTGGTCTAAGCTATCAGCCTACTGTAAAAGCCAGCCAAGAATTCTTCAAGCCCTGCCAGAGCTAGAAATACTGGCCAGAAATGTTTGTCATATCACAGCTCAGCTTCCAAAAAGTAAGATGCTGGACTTCCACAGCCAGGAAAATACAAGGTGCAAAGGACAATAAAAAATGGACTTATTTAATATTGTTGGAATACATCAGATCAAATGAATCCAAGTGCTCTTAATCCTGTAGGACTGCAGCATGACAAATACACTTCATTTAGATACTCGGTCCCTGTGAGTCAAATCAGTCTGGAAGACTCAGCCACGCAACTGCTGGATGTTATTCAATTAGCATGAGGCAATGATTTCCAGTCCTCAGCAACCGAGGCAGCCTTCTCCTTTTGAGAGCCAGACAGTTTTACCTTGGATTAAATTCATCGATTTTTCCACTCTGTATAAATAACAGCATCGTCAGGCAATTTCAGATGAGTTCACCGACCACAGTATTAATGGATTTTGCTAATTTTTTCAAAGCACTCATAAAATACCAAACAATGGCGTCTTATGATTAGGCGTAACTGCAGAAGCAGCTTCTGCAATACATGTATCTCCAAGAAAAATGTGTTGACACAGACATGCCCTTAAGAAGTTTGGGCTTTATATTTATTTACTGTAGAGCACAATATCTTCAGCCACAGCCAGTCCTATTCATTTCAGCGAGCCTACCTGTTGCAGTAAGCCTGCTCCCAGGAGAAGGGTACCCAGAGGAATGGGTATCTCTCAAAGAAACCTGCTGTTTTATTCAGGTTTCAGACCTTCACTAATTCCAGTCAAGGTAAGATCCCGTGTACAAACCTAACAAATTAGGGAATTAGGAAAAAATGAAGAGCAAACCCTAATTCTTCATCTTGGATCAGGAAAAAATGAGGAGCAAACCCTAATTCTTCATCTTGGATCAGTCGCAGGTGTGCAGATGTCCAGTCTCAAAGCCAGGATAGCTGCTGTAAGATCATGTGTTTCACCCACCTTACTTCCAAGCAGCAGCAATGCTCACCCATCCAAATAGCATATTTACCTATTTACAGTGAAAATATGCCCCAAAAACTGTCTCTGATTGGAATCGGGAAGGTTCTTCAGATGAGTTCAAGTGCAAATATATTGGAGGTATTGATTCTGAAAGAAATGTAAAGCAGGATTTTTATAGTATTTTAAAGGAGAAGATGGGGAGACCCTTTTTCAAGCTCATCGTGACATCATATAATGATAAAGTTCACTACTTACATGGCTGTGCTAATTGATCAGACTGACTGAATCTGAGCTTTGACTAATACCGAAGCATTGTATAACGAAGGCACTCAATGCTCTTCATTCTGCAGTAACAAAACTTGCTCCCTTTGGCTTTCAATTATGCTTCACAAACTTGTATTTTAAAGCAAATATCCATACTGTAGTATTAGTATTTTTAGGGAAAACCTTTACATGGGAAAAATGTTGTAAACTAACAGTACTTGAAACTTATATTTTAAAAAAAAAAAAACAACTCATATTTATGTAAATACCATATTTCAGTTATATTGGATGCAGTGAACATGCGATACGCCTTGATTTTCGTAAGGCTTTTGTCACCATCTCTCTTGGCATTTTCATAAACAAGTTAGGAAAACCAAGTCTGTTTTTCCAGACCTACAAGACGAAAGCACCGTAGGAGAAGTGCAAAGCTGGCTGGGAAGCCACACAGAAGGTAGCTTACAAGGGCACGTTGTTAAAATGGAGGAAGGTATCAAGTAGGATTTTGTTGGTATCTGTCCTGGAGCTGGATTTTCATTAGGAGCTGGGATGATGAATAATAATGAATTAGAGACTACAACTGCTTTCCAAAACCACAGAGAGCATCAAGCCAGGGAAGACTGCACTTTGCAGGATTCAAAGTTATCCTGACAACTTGGAGAGATGTACCGAAGAAGAGAGGAGATTATTCAAACAGGGCCCAAGTGCTAGCTATTGCATTTAGGCAGGAATAATCAACATATAGACAAAATGGAAACACCACTCTTATGTAGTAATTCTGCTGAACAGGATCTAGAAGCATGCTGGACAGGAGCCATCAATATCATGCTCTCGTAAAAAGGACAAGCGTCATACTGATGTATGTAAAAGGTGTAACGGGCTGCAGAATATGTGACCTGCTTCAGCTACATGCACTGAGAAGGTCTCTGAGAACCACAAGAACGACCGGAGCTCCACGAGACATGACCATCGAGAAAACGTTGCGTGATCTAGAGTTGTTCAGCCTAAAAGACGATGGAAGTGAGACACAATAAACTTCAAAAACATAAAGTTGCTGTGAAGTAAACTGTTCTCCATACCTACGATGACCCCAACAACCATGATGACAGACACATCAACCATTAACGTGGAAGTTTGAATGGCAACGCTGTTAACTATTTCACTGCCCAACATTTTGATGGTGGTATTCAACTGAAGTCCTTGCTTTGCAATCCAAATATGCCTTCCCTTTCCTGACAGCTATCGATCCTGTTCCTAGTCCACTCCCATGACTTTGTTCTTGACAACTTCTTTATTCACATGAGGCAATGAGCTTGAAGCAAGAGCAGAGTAATTATTTGGTATCTCCCTCCCCAGTGTTAAGTTCCTCTAAACTCAATTAATCATGAGAAACCTCTGGCAGCTCACAATTTGCCAGCAAGATACACCAAAGTAATAAGCGATTTCACATTCTGCTTTTGAAGACAAGCTATTAAATTCACATACTGTACTACTTTAACCAAGAATAGTTAATTAAGCTGTTCCCTTGATATGAATTTTTATCATTCTGCACCAGCCATACATCACTTTTATAGGACTCAGTCTGTGGCCATGATGCATGTTTGTAATCCGTCTTTCCAAATTAATCTGTCACCATTTGTAAACTCAAAGCGGATCCAATACATTTTGTCTCGCCGGTAACTGGGCCAAGTTTGGGGATACTGAGGACCGGAGGGTGAGTGGTGCTGGAGCACCACTTCACAAAAGGGTTTCAGCAAAAAGCTGAATTACAAAGCCCTCCACAGTTCGTCACCCAACATGACACAAAAGACTTTGATATTATTTTAGTGCTTCGTCTTTGCATCGCCTTTATCTCCTTAAGTGAACTCAGCTTTATGCTCTATGCCCCTGTCATAAAACCAATTCAATAACTTACATTCACACAGTAATCATCAGCATACATAATGCAGGAGTCATGAGTACAGGCCATAAAACTAGGGAGATCTGTAGTGTCAGATTATTAAAAACATTAACATATGATAAGAATCTAAGTCTAAATTTATTACAAGCAAAAATCCCCAACGATTCTCTATTACGTTACCTGCGCTCAAGGACAGGGTAATGCAACGCTTTTCTAGAAAAAAACCTTCAAACACAGCAGCCATAGGAACTAGATTTTAATCTCTTCTGTTTTAAAGCACTCACAGAAGTATGCTACGACAAAAAAATGACATCACTATCTGGCTATGTGACTTAATCGTAAGAGAAGAGCTTTATGAAGTAAAAAAGGGAACAAAATGAAAACTTGGCCAAGTTTTCCAAACCAGTACAGGGACCCTTAACCGGGAACGCTCTGGTATTATGCTGTGAGAATCTGCTAAAATTTACCCCTAGGAAAATAAGAAGACAGAGAAGATGGAGAGAAGACATGTCATCTCATCTAGCCTCTTGTGAACGTATACCATCAAGTCAAACCAAGCCTTCCATATACCCATTTGACCATTTTTATTTCGGTTTTCTAAAAGGCAAACCAATGAAGTTGATGTGAACTGGCTATTTTCACACCCTCACAATTTCACCGACAATTTTACGGAAACATGGGACTACTGGATCCCCACCTCCACCAAGACAGGAAAAGCCCCTGTCTATGGAGACAAAATGAGAAGCACGTAAGGGCACGCAGGTCACTTATTTTTTAAATGAAGATAGGAAAATAATCTATGGTGCGTTTTATTTAAACGAGAAATCAAGTACAGCCAGAAGAACAGCTTCCAAAACACAACCAAGCCCACGAGGAATATGCAAGTCCGCTCGACGAGCCTTTGAATCAGCTGGTTGCGCTTGGGCCTTTTATGTGTTTTTCCCATTTAACAGTTAGATTTGTTTAGATAAACTCATAAATATGGTTATTTACATAGCAAGATAGAATGGTGTATTTAGGGATTCTAAGTAGAGGAAAATTCTTTCATGCTAATCGTAAAACGAAAGCATGCCAAACTTTAACGAAAGGAACATGTTCTAACACCGAGAAACTTTTATAATTAATCCTTGCCTTAGATCATCTCGGAAAGAGTTATGAGTCTAATTAACATCAGTTGAGAAATTGCTCATGTTTCTGAAATCGCTGAAAACTAGACACTGGGTAACAGACAATCTGTATCCTTTCTATCCCATGACCAATTTACAGCTAAGCCCTGACTCACCGCATTAAGTCCGAAAATGTTTCTCAGCGTTAGCGATAGCTCATTGCAGGCAGAGGCAAAACAACAGACACCATCGTGGGGGGGGAAAAATCCCCTCCAAACTCCACCTCTTTAACAACAAGGATGAAGACAATGCATTGCTAAAATCTTTGGTTTTTTGGAGGGGCTTTTTTAAAAGAGCACTGGGGCTATTCTTAGAGGAGTTACATGGTGTGCAGGCTGCGGCTAGCAAAGGCTTGGCCGGCGGCCAGCCCCGGCTGGCTTTGCTGCAAGGCTGAGCAATGCCTTTAGCTCAGTAAAAGATTTCTGCTTGCTTTTCTTTTTTTTGTTTTGGAAAAAAAAAAAAGAGGATGCAGAAAATTCAATACACAGCCTACTAAGAACAAGCTGTACTTCGGAAAGACGTGCCACTGTCTCCTCGCATCTGCCACCGTCCGCTTCCACAGCACTGCCGAAATCCTGTTTTGTTGCTGAATGTTTTCCCTAGGACAGAAATGAGTGTAAACATTGCTTCAGAGACAGCGTTCCCATACGGATGTTAATCTTTGGAAAAGCTGGGCAGGACGGAGTGACTTAGACAGCCGGGAGAGCTCCAGAAGCAACAAATCCCACAAATATACAAGCTGCTGAACTTGTGCATCCAGCCAAGCCCTTATAAAAATGAAAGCACGTTTTGACCTTGACTCACTCTTAGAGACTATGAAACAACCTGAAGCCAGTTATTTCAGAGCCCCACCAGCCACCTGAAAGGGCTGAGGATTTCCTATGTTTAGCTCAGGTATGCTTGCTAAGGCAATGTGCTCTCCGAGTCTAAAAAGAGAGGGCGATCCGGCAAACCCGCAGCCTTCCACTGGCAGAAGTACAACATTACCAGCGTCTCTCCAACCCTGAAATCGTCCCTTGGTTTCCACCACGCCTGACAGTCCAGTCAGTCCCTCCTCTCTCTCTCTCTCACGGCAGCTTCATTTCTCCGAATGGCTAAAGGAAAGAAGAAAACCAAGGGAAAAGGGCAGCTCCCTCCCACTCCCATCCAAATCGTCCCCTCGCATCGTCGAGTCCGACACCCAAATATCAGGGGAAACGGATGGCAGCACACCACGCTCTGCTGCATACCATGCCTTTACCCTCTCCAGCGTTTGCCTTTCATTTTATAGCTTGGGGTTTGGAAACTTACCCCCAGGCCGCTTCCCTGGAACTACAGGGATTTTGGACTAAAAGTGCTTATTTGGATGAAATTTTGGGGAAGAATTGGCAATATATGAGCCCCTTTTTGCTGTGTTTGCAGGCAGAGCAGCCGCTTCTGATTCCCAACTACCGCCTTCAGGTGCTGCTGTAATACAAACTACATTTAAATATATATATACACGCGCACACAAATATAATATTATTACTTTATTAAAAAGCATTGGTTTTGTGTTCCCATGCATAGACTATCCGGCAGCTTGTTTATTTTCTTTAAAGCCGCCTGTCTTTGATGCTATCCCATGGAAAGATTACACATTAGATAAAGCAGCAAGCAGAAGTACGCAGCCAGCGCGGTTCGCGCAGATCAAGTGTGGGAGATGAAAGCGGAGCACCGGAGAGCTGCGTTTGAACTCAAATAATTTTTCTATTTGTCTATTTTGCGGAAGCAAGGAGCAAACAATTTAAAGCCAAAAAAAAAGGTTTTCTTCCCACTGAGAACAAATACGAGACTGTTCGGTAAGCTGCATATCAGCTTAGTTCAGTATTACTTTGCTATCTGTGAAACTAGTGCTTTACATTAAAAATAATCATGTATACAGATTTATTTTATAACGTACCTACATGTAATACCAAACTGCATTGTCCTCCGCATGCACAAGAGCCTGAATTATCTGCCCAGCATTTTCGTAACATCAAAGTGCTTGCTTTTACAAGCATAAATGTATTTTCATAGGGGTTTTTTTTCCTCCCTGACTTTGTTTTCTTTTTACTTAAAAAAAACCCTGAACCCTTGAAGGTTATAATCTTATATTGATTCCCCTCCTCCCAATCCAATTTTCTGCTCCTCTTTCCACCAGGTGAAATGCAGAAATCCCTTCCAACACATGCACTTGAGTCTCTCAGCTGCCTGCAAAGCAGCTGGTCTCGGCTATCCGCAAAAGCAAAGGGGAACAACCGAAGCCGAAAAGCAAAATAATAGTGAAAAAAAAAATCAAGCTGAGCCCCTTCCAGCCCAGGTTTAAGCAGACGTAGTACAGATGGAGAGACACACTCATCGTTTTATCCTTAGAGGTGGCCAAAGCATTCATAGTTCAACTGGAGGCAGATATCCGACACAGGGAATTTCACACCGACACCAAGAGCATCGGCAGTGTCCCACCACTTGCCGCAGAGGGAGTTTACTGCCGCACAGCTGATGCGAACCCCGAACGCTCGCACAGTCCCCACTCCAGCCCCCATCCCTCTATTTAAAACAGGAGCGTAAGCTGCCACCTTCAACTTTGTACGATTAAAAATTGTTTATGCTGACTCTATTCGGCAAGTGCCTAACAGATGCTCCAGGCATCTTATATATATAAATAAATAAATAATTGAAAATGCTTCTCATTTAGAAAAAGAAAAAAATAAATCCTCCAATTTCACTTAATATCCAAAAAAATTCCTGAAAACATTACATTTGTATCCCTCCACTTCCCCTTCATGAGTCTATCGTGCTTCTAGTTTCTTTTTTCGGGGGGGTTTGTATAGGGCACCAGCAACGTCTCAGGAACACCAGGAACGTCGTCGGCCTCCCCTATCCATCCGTGTGTGTAGGTTACACGACCTCACTTTCATCCACCACCAGGAATAAACCCCCTCCTCTTGGTTCACTCACCTCCTCCCTGCGGATCAGCCCACGGCTTCACACCGCCCTGGAGACCTGCGCGGTGGCCGCCCCGGCACCAGCAAAGCCCCTTGGCAAGGTGGACCAACGTAGGCTGAGGAACGTTGTTACCTTCCCAACGGTCCCGAAATGTGCGGCAGCAGGAGAGCAAACGGGGGAGCGCCTTCCGAGTTCACGCCAGGTCTCGGGGAGACCTACATTTGCCAAGCCCGTCACCCTGAGCATGCAGTAATTAAGGCTAAAGAGCTCAACGAGCCCACTAATACAGCTAATGAGCTTCCCCAACAGCCCTCTCCAGTTCTCTTTCACTTTCTCTAGAGAAGACATCATTATATCAGGATGTCTTCTGCCCGCATGTGGCCTTCACTGCAGCACTGTCCCAGCAAGCCTAAACTGATAAAATGCCTGGGTAGCCCAGCCCCTGCAGAGACCCCTCATTTCCCTGAAAGAATTAAAAGGAAAAAAAAAAAAAAAATCCACTTAATGTCCACTGCGATTTCAAATAATTTCGTACAAAATACCATCATTTTCTCCACGGCGGATTTTAAATATTTACCAACTTCATTCACATATTGCGATGAAGCACGATCAAAATATCAAGCAAGCAAAGACAAAGCAACTGCTGCAGCAGTGAAAAAC
>NW_009185642.1:0-13997 GCF_000690835.1 Fulmarus glacialis | reverse complement strand
CTCAATAGCGATGTGAGCAGACAATTGCCTAACAGGTGGAAAACCTAACACAAGCAGCGACTATTGAAACAGGAAAATAATGTTTCATGCTCATTCAGTACAACAGATATTGTCTTTTCGAAGATTAGTTAAATAATTAGGGCTTTCCTGCTACAACTTTTATTCCCACAAGTATTCCTCGCTCTTGGATCTTCTACTGTACGTTGTCTCTAAAAGTATTTTTCACATTTCTTACTAAATAACCACAAAGAGGGGGGGAAAAAACCACACTAAAAATAATTTAGGTGATGCAGAAAGTCTCGTATGGATTGGATGGTGGAAAAAAATTGGCTTGTTTATGTAAGAAAGGGGACAAAATGCAAGTGTTTCAAAACAATAATGGTGCAAAATGGATTGGGTGCTGCTGGTTTTATAATCCCGTAACAGAGGAGCAAGGGGCTTTTAGCAGAAAAGCAGCAAATTCCAAACTGAAAATGCTCATTTGAAAAAATATGTTAGAAAACTCTGTTTTTCAAATAATGACAAACCTAGATTATGCAACGTGCTGCTACCACGTGCTGCTCATGGCAAAAGCACAGATCTGTCTCTTGAAATCTCCGCACCAGTACGGCCAGTAAGACCATCCAGAGGTACAGAGCGAAGACTGAGACACAGGACCTGACCCATGTCCTACAGGACAACACTGTGTCTGACCACGGCAATCCCTCTGGGATTAAACTGGGAGAGATCATATGAAATCCCCAGACCCCTCACAAAACACCTGGAAAGAAATGCCAAGAATAAGCTCCCACCTACATCAGAACGGCCCCATTGAAATTGTTTTTAGAGCTGGTAAGTGCCCTCAGCTATAGGGATTTAACGCCGAGTAAAACGTGGGCTGGTGCTATGCTACCTTTGCCGAACAAAACTCGGGTGTCTTCCTACACATCAGTAATGAGGTGTGTGTCTAATTAGGGCAGCCCATAGATGCCCCGCTGCTTACGGGAAGGATGCCTCTCCTCAACTAGGGCAAGCTGAGAAGTTCAGGGCTGCAGAGAGCCCTCTGAATCTCTTCTCACCTCTCCTTGCAGCATTTCTGCTCCTTTTGCCTTTTTCTGCCCACCCTTCACCTTTTGCCCTTCCTTCTTTACCTCTTCAACCTCTTCCCAGGATGGTCATTTAACTCCCGCTTGCTTTCAGCAGCCGCTAACGCCGATTCCTCTTTGGGGCTTTGGACCGTACTCACCCTAGCAGCTCTGCTGGCCGCAGAAGATGCCACCGTCCTTGCCTGTCACTCAAGAAGATGCATTAAATTCCACCCGAGAGAGACATCCAACACGCATGTTGAGGTCTACTTTGCGCTAGAGAGCTGTCAAGTGTCATCTGTTTCGCTGCGTTTGAGACCAAACCAGCTGTCACCAACCTCAGAAGACGGCATAAGCAATCTCCTCCCTAAAACCACGAACAAACCTCATTCTTTCGTAACGGTCAGTCCTCGCCTTTACATTCGATCTCTGAATCTATACAAAGCCATCGTAATTCAGTGCAAGCAAGCTGAGCTACTGGAAACCACTTTAAAGACGCATTTCTCTATAAACAGGCCAGGGGATCAAAGTGTTGGCGTTGGTCAAAGAAACACAGGATGAAGGGAGGAGAGAAGGAAGCGTCTGTCACAGGACCCCAGAGCATTAAATCCCGAGAACTGGGTGCTGGAGATCTTTTACGTACAGCAGACAACAGTTCATTTGACTGACTTCAAGTTCACCTCTTTTAACTTGTCTTTAAAGACAATAGTTAGGGAAAGGCACAAAAGAAAACACTTTTTCCACTGAAAAAAATAGCCACAGTATAAACAAGTTACAGCAAAACCGCACTGACTGTAAGAAGGATTTGCCTGAAACCAACGCTGGATGTCCCACCCCTCAAAGGGCACCACCTCAGCTTCAATAAATCAAAATTAATAAATTCGGTATTGGTTTTGAGTCTAAAATGGCACATCGCATCTCTCAGCACCTTGAAACTTTCTTTCCCAGGTGCAATATTGCATTCAAACTAAAACTGAGATATCGTTAAGGCTGCATGCTTAAGTATCTAATGAAATAGATACCTGTGGATAAATTTGCTTGTTATCTCCGTCTACTTAAATAGCCTGAAATTAGCATCTCACCAGATATGTAAATCCTGGGCCCTACATTTTCTCCACAACCGTCTCAATTGAAGAAGTCTCCTACGCCTGAAAAGAAAGCTTGAGCAAACCCATCAAATATCGTCTATAATTAAATTTGAGCAGATGAAAGGATGAACTTCTACCTCGCCGCTATCAAAAGCGGGCAGGAGGACAGGAGACCACAGCTGGCCAGCGGTCAGCTGTACTCCCACCCCGGGACCCTGGGCCTAGCACTCAGCACAGCTGCCTGGATTTGCCAGCTTTATTCTCCAACAGTGACTGCTGATGATTTTAGGCATTTACGCGTGTTCATTTCTGCCTGTATCTTGTCTTATCCTCTGTTCCAAAACAGCAGAATTAGTAATTAATACCTACCAGGCAACTGCTGAAAAGCAAGTACTAAAACAGAGGATACAGAGAGCTTCTATTGCTCACAGATTTCAAAATCTTATTGCTCATCTTTCTTACAGCTTCAGTTCCTCAAGTTTTGAGACGCTCAAGCTCTTAAAAAAATAATAAAAAGCGTAAAAAAGAATCTCAGCTCTAAAAAAAAAAAGGGGGGGGAAAAAGGTTCCCAGTCCTCAAAATCATGGAAGAAACACTTAAATCAAAAACTTCCAGAGCTTTATGTATAATGTTTTTAAATAAGAAATTTTATATATAATCCATATATTTTGGTCAACTGCCTGATTTCCAAATGGCTGATGTTGGCAGCACTGCAACGCAGGAGAAGTGCACAACAAACTATTACAGGGAACAGTACACATTTCTATACCTCCTCTTGGAGAGCAGCATTGAAAGCTGCGTGTCCAAAACACACACGCAATGCCCGTGGCCTTGACAACTTCAAGCACAAGGACGATGACAATGAGAGGATTTGAGAGATGCCCACAGGCCCGCGGTTGCCGGTGGGCCAGTATACTCGGGGCTACGGAGAGATGCCGCCGTGCCCATCCGCCTGCCACCGCCAGAGCTCCCCACAGCAGCCTCCCGCGTGGGCTTCAGGCGCCCACAGCTACAAACCCTGGCTGATGTGGTCTGGAGAAGTCCGACACGTGTCAGCCAACGAGCAGCACTGCTTTAAGTTTTGCGGTTTGGGTCCTAGGTAGGATTGCTGCGAAAAAGGACTTCCCTGGCAAAGTGAATTTTCGGCCAGTGCCTGAGGGTGAAGGGAGAGCAGCTCAGCTGGACTTTTAAGAGGTCCCTGAAGAGGGCAATGCGGTTTGTATTGGCGGAGGATTTCAAAGCCAGCAGCATCGTTCGCTCCCTGCCGCTGCTGCTGACTCCTCTGTTTCACCAACAGCTCCTCGTCCATCTTCCTTCTCAACGGCATCAGCTTCCCAGAGAGGGCAAAAAAAAAAACCCAGGCAGAAACCCACCCATTAAAATGATACAGGCGTGGAAAATACATGACCAGTATGGAAAATTATCCGCTCCCACAAGTGACTGGAACATCTCTGGCAGGTTTTGCAAGAATCCTTTACACCGACGACATAGCTGGTCCTGAAAACTTGCTCCTGACAGCTGCCCAAGGCTCTTGGGCATTAGACCTTCACTATTTTTTCCCCCCTCGCAAACATTAACGAGACTGCAATTACATGTTGCTTCTGGACACTGTTATTTTAATATGCTTAGAAAGACATCTCTCTTTTTTTTTTTTTAAACTTTCTACCTTAAAATCGCATCCATCAAGAGCCTGATAAATCGTATCATTCTACCTCTCAATAGAGCACTATGCAGATTTACTTAACTTTCAGTGAAGACTGAAACAAGGTCCAGTCTGAAGAAATGTATCTGGAGCACAAGTAGTTTTTATGTTATTTTCTGACTTGCTAAAAATATGTATTAATAGTATCCACTTTTTTCCTAGATTTTCAAAAATGAAATACCAGAGGAAAAATTAATACTTCTTCCCCCAAAACCATTTTTAATGGTTTTAACGGCATCCAAAAGAAAAAGAATATTAATACTCAGTGAAATCATTTACTTTGATGTCTATATAATACGCAGTGACCCGCAAGTGGAATGAGCTAAAACTGTCATAAATTCATTATGAGAAACCATTCTTTGAAGAGTATCACTGCAAATTTGAAATAAAATGGGCAATATGGAAATAAGCTAATTGCACAGCGTTTAAAATAACTGGCTCTAGTAACAATATCCTTTCCCTGCACTTCTGTTCCAGCTGCAAATGCATTTTTTCCAAAAAACATTGGAGAGGTTGGTTTATGAAAATTGAAATGTTGTAATTACTTAGTACTGATAGCGATAGGGCAGCATTCATTTAGGATCTCAGACTCTGAAAAAAAGAAATCCAAAGGGTGATTTTATAATTATAATTTCCCTGGGAAAGGGAACCTGGGAGTACGTGCAGCATAAAATGCGCCGATCCAGACCCTACCGATGAAGACTGGAGGAAGAACACATCCGATAAACAACTATATATTCCCAGGGGAATTTCTTAGGTCTCAGCTTATGAAAGTAAAAAGCAAAATTCCTCTTCGCCGAGTGGGGCACATAGTTGCTTTGCCCGGTCTGTCCCGGCGCTGCTCGAGGGAACGACACCTTTGCCCCGGCAGCTGCCCGGGTCAGGGATGCTCACGGGTGCCGCAGCCTGCCGCCTGCCTCCTTTATCCTAACGTGAACCCTGCCACCTCCGGCAGAAAGGAGCTTGATGTTACTCTCGTCACTCCTTCGTTTAGTTACTTTTAAATTTTAATCCCCGGCTTTCATTTACTTACTTATTCTGTAGCTGCGTTTTGTAGCAGCGGCTTTTGTCCTGTGGTTTATTTCTTGAACTCGGGAGAGGAGCAGTCCGGATGGGAGCATCTCTGCGCCGGTCTGCGAGGAGCCTGTGGGACCTGTTTCCACAGACCTCCCTCGGGGCCTGAGGATTTGGCTGATGCAGCATCTAGGCAAAGTGGATGCCCCTCCTTGTGGGAAAACGTGTGGGGGAGTAGCCTTGCTTTATAGCCCTCAACTTCTCTGCTCTCCTTTCCAGCTCTCAGGATTACAGGAGACGGAATGGGTGGGCGGCGCAGGAACCCCTGCACGTTATCAAGTCTCCGTGCACATCTGGCCATGCTCACTTTGTCCTTTTATTATTCTTATGCCCCAGGAACCAAAGAAAAAGGGCGTCTCAATTTCTTTTTCCCCTCCCAGAATGACCCAAGCTGTATTTTTCAGTGTGGTTTTGTGCTTTTCTCCCTGCCTGGATTCCAACACAAGAGCCAGCAACATCTTCAAGCGTTTTGTTGAGCTGAGGCTTTATATCTGAGAATAGGAGAAGGGAAAATAGGGCAGCAAGAGGCAGAGAAGTTAATAGCCTCTCCTTTATATATAGAAAATACCTAGATATCCATCCCTGACAGTGGATAATGAGCCAACATGATGTAATCGTCCCAACGCTTGTACCTGGAGCTGACACCGCACCAGCGGTGGGACAGGGTCTTCTGGATGATGCTGCATACAGCACCAAAAGCAAACAAGGGGTCAGGACAGGATTTACCACGCCAAAACTCTTCAGGGTAGACGAAACCCAAGAAAACCTCTTCTTTCTAAGGCCTTGAGGGCTGTTGGTCCTGGGCATTTCTGGTTTCTCTCCCCTTATCAGCAGAGCATGAGCAAGTTCTACCCTGGAATCGTGTGTTTTGAAACAAGCTATCGTTGCAAAATGGTTTAAAATAAATAATTAGGAAACTGCAGCTTGAAATCTTAGTACTGTAGTATACATTAATACAATACCAATTTTAATTTTTACAAAGCTCTTCACCAATGTACTACAACAGTGCTGTGATAAATATATAGAGTTACGCATTTAAAACACGGCAATTCAAAGCTTACCTAGCAATAGTAAGCAGCAGTGGCTTTAAACACTTTAAAGTACCAAATTAATTGTATTCCCACGCTTAAATTTGCACTTGTGGTATTTTGCATATGTAGAAAGGAAACCCCCCCCAATATATTGGTGGCTAGCTTACTTCTTTTAGCTAGCTTATTTCTTCTTTTTTTAGCGCATAGATTGCGTAACTTGGCAATAGAATTAAAAAGCTATTTTCCTAAATTGATCTGGAATTCAGACATATGCCAATACTTGCATTGCACATCACAAAATGTTTATCATTGATGTATCTATAATACCTATTTTGCGTACCTATTTAAAGATTTATATTATACACAGTAGCTTCCCTTTCACATATTACATTTTATATAATTACAGTTGTTTCATTCCTCATTTTCTGGTAGGCTTTTAATTTCACACACTTGATCTATCAGATACTACTGCCTACTTTTAACATATCACTGCAGAAGTTGATAACTGGTGTTGAATACAGAGCTACGGATACCGAGGTTTTGCAGTACTAAGTATTACGGAGCTGAATGACAAATGCAGAACAGCGGCTGGGCTGGGAAGCTCAACACATAGTTAGGAAGTAACAGCACACGCAAGGCTGACAAAAATTACATTTGCAGGTAAGGGGAGTGGAAATTTATATTTATTGGGGAAAAAAAAAAAAGGCAAAACATTGTTCGTGTTATTAAAGGCGGCGTGAGAGATAGCAAGAGCAACGCAGAGAGGCAATCAGGAATTCATCTCAAGCTCTAACGTGCAATTTCGCTATGGAGCTTCAGGACAAAACAGAGGATTATGCCCAATTGTTTTGAGGGTTTGGATAACAAAGCATAAAAATCCCAGTAAGTAGCCTTTTGTGCCAATGCAGACCAGGAAAAGATTTCTATTAGTAAAAGTTACAAAAACATCCAAAACCTGAACTGCAATAAATATTGAGTTAACTACCTAACACAAAAAAATGTCGCTTTAGTCTCAGAGGTATCTGCACTGTTACGGACCGTCTCGCAGGAAAACTGGTACAGCTCATCAAGTTTGCCAAAGCAATGCTAAGCTGCATGAATACGCCACACCTTCTTATTTTACCTTTTCTGGCAATAGAATTTTCCAATGGAAAGCCATTAGTGCTGCGGGAGTATGGAAATTAGGACAACTAAATTCGTCCTATTATGAATGTTAAGTAGGCTGTTATGATTGTCCTCTGTTTAGTTAATATGGTGCTGTAGAGCTAAACAGTGAGTCCTTTCCAAACAAAAAAAGAATAGATCTTTAGAAATGGTAAAATGTGTTATTTATTCTGGTCATACCTGCTCATAGCAGGTATGTTTTAGAATAGATTTAGCTTTTTAAAATATTAATACTTCCTGATTTTTAGTTTTCCAAAGTAACAAACCCAGGTATGTGACATACGTGATTAGCCACAATGGCTGGTATTTAGGGCCGAAAAACCCCATCCAGATCTGCTGAGTGGTAAACTCGAGGTTGGTAAAACTCTCCTTGTTTTGGAGAACCCTTATCATAAAACACTTAAACACTGTTCAGCACTGAATTAACAACCCAAAAGATGGGAAGACGCAGGAGAGCTCACCTCTGCCCCAGCGGGGTTTTGCTGAGCCGCTGTGGATCCACGGGGAGTTGAGGTTTAGTTTTACCACGTGGGGGTTCATCACCTCACTTGGTACGTCGGCATCAAGCTGCGCGTGGGGACAGCATCGTCCCGGCTTTGCCTGAGCCAACAACCCTGCTGGAGCACGACCCGCTGTGGGCAAAGCCAGCCCGCCTGCCTACCCAGCCACGCCAGTCCGGGACCCCGATAAACCATCGCAGCCAGCCCTTCTGCTTCCGAATGTACACATAACCATCACAGCTGCTTCTTCAGCTCCGGGAATAACACCACGCTCATGAGTTTCTACGTACAATCACGTCTCACTTGAAAATTAGCACAATTTCCATGGGTTTTTTTATATATATAGTCCAACACTTGTGATTAAAAACCATATATAGTCTTGAAAACCAATACAAATGACTTCTTTCATCTATCCACTAGTTCTTTACAGATCTGACTCAAACGTCCCTGTTTTAGCTGAGCAGCTATTAAAGCGCGTGGTGCAGAGTGCCAGCATGCAGCATAACCCCGGGTCCTCAGCACCTAATCCTGCTACATCCCGTTCCCATCAGCAGGCTACAAGGATGTGTTAACGTCAGCTCAAGATTTTCCCCACCAAGGGCAACACGACTAGCTTGATTTTGAGGGTGGAGATGCCTGGGCAAGATGCTCGGCAAGGTGCCGGGAGCCAGAGGTACCAGGAATGAAACCAGGACCAGAGAGATCCCAGCGGCGTGTGGAGAACTGAAGAAACAACCTGGATAAAGAAGTGGATCAGGCTGATGGATACGAGGGAACTGCAGGAAAACAATAACTGACTGTGACAGAGTCTGAAACAAGCTCAGCTTTTTTATCTTTTCTTATTTCCATTCCCCCCCCCCAAGTCAAGAGCCTACATTTTCATTCAAGGAGGCTTTTGATTCTGCCAGAAAATGTCTTCACATGGAGCATCTTCTGTTTCACCTGGCATACATCCCTAGCACAGCCATTCCCGTTGCCGATAGATCTGAGGAGTATTTCTGCTTTACAATATCAGCCTTGCTCAAGTTTTGAGCCCTGCTTAAGCCTCAGGTTGAAGCTGAGAAGATGGTGATTCACTGACAGAGCCTTGTCTCTCCCAGGGACACCCACGCTTGTACCAGCCCATCTCCTGCTCTCCCTTTAAACAGAATAAAAGCCTGGGCCCCTGACCACAGGACCCCAGTACAAAATGACAATTTGCCTGGTGTCTGCCATGTCCTCCCATTCTCTTTATCTACTCGCATGACCTTTTTTTTTTTCCCCTGACTCAGAAATACTGCAACACCAAAGGCAGAGATGGCACTACATCAAAGAACCTAAGTTATAAGGGAAGCAGTTTTATTTTCACTTCTTCAGAGGTGGTTTTTTTTAAGTAAGACTTCAAAATACCTTAAAAAAAGTAACAGTGATGATAATGGGACTGAAAAATTCGATGGCATCTGAATAAAATAATTCAAACACAAGTCTCAGCGGATAAGATAACCCACACCGCAGCAGTTCCCAGGGAACCGACTATAATGACATTCAGGTTATACATCTCATCCGGGCTGCGTTTCTGAAGGAGATGTGAATTAGCAGCCCTGTGACAATAAAGAAACGTGGGATTAAGAAATGAGAGAGGAAGGAAAAGGGCCGGTCGATTCTCCTACCGCCTTTTCTTGTTCCTGAAATTTCTGTTGCCTGGAAATGGCTGATGAGAAGATGGGATTATGGAAGCGCTTGCCAACTTTTCACACGTTAAGAAAACTAAAGCCTGAGTGATGGGTAGCTTAACCCATCTTCTAAGCAGTGAACTAAAACATGTTTACTAAGGAGAACTCAAACAGTGAAACCCCTTTAAAAAATCCAGGAGTGACGAGGACTTGACAATTCGCAGGATTAAAAAGCTGCATACATTACAGACAATGTAATCTCCTTATAGTAAGATGAGGAAAAGGAAAATAAAGACTTTTTGGTGTGCAAGATGGTTTTTGTTTTAAACTATATACATCCTGTCTGATTGAAGACTTTCTTGCATTATTGTCTTTTTTTTTTCTCTCCCGATAGATATGACAGAGAGCTATACCAGCCCTCCAACCCCATATTAAGTTATATTTTCCAACAGACTCACTGCTCCCATCAAACATGACCCCTCAATAATAAAATAATAAGCACTGTGCTGTAGAAATGTCTCTTCCTAAATTTAATCAGGCTAACAGGTGCTACAAGAAAGCAGGCACTAACAAAAGTACAAAATATCTCTATCTAGTTTTGAACACAACTTCAGCGACTTCTGCTGTGTCACCTCAGCAGACCTAAGCTTTCCTGAACTCTTCCTTGTTGTCACTCAAGTGGCATGTTACCATCTAAATACTCTAATTTAAATACAGCTGAAGGCTAGTTTAAAATTTAACCTGCTAGACTTTTTCCATTTTTTAATCAAAAAAAACTGAGGACTGTGCTCATTTTTCCTTTTTCTCTGTTTACCAACAAAGCACTGGGGGTCTCTAAAATGAGCAAAAAATTCTTGCAGTCACACTTCTTCCAGTTCAAAACAAACACGCTTACGTTGGTGATAATGCTGAATGCACTGCAGATGCTGCTAATAAAGGTGATATTCTCAGCACTGTTTCTGAGGCACTAAAAAAAAAACCAAAATCCTGCTGCAAGCTGAAGTTGCGCTGTCCACCGGAGCATCAGCAATGAAAAATTGCAGGCGGCAAATACCTAATCTGGAGACCGAAGCAGAAATCGTGTTGCATGCTGCTCAACCACTGCTTGAGCAACGAGGTTAAGACAGCAAAATAAACTCTTCTGTTTACTACAGGAAGGCATGTGTAGTTTTGTAACGCAAACATGGGTGTCTAGAAGAGGGAAATAAAGTACCCAGGTTGCCTGGAGTTCATTTACATCTTCATTAAGGACAAATTCCCAAACAGTGGGTTTTTGTACAGCTGCCCAATGATGGCAATAGGCAAATCCTCAGCTGGTGATAATGGTTATGGCTCCACTGAAATCTGCTGATGATGTTCCCCCTTCGGTCTTACTGATGGAGGGGAAAAAAACCCAATATTATGTGAAGAAAAGCTGCAATGAATGAGTGGAACCAGATGTGAAATTTTGCACCCAACTGTTATAATTGTGGGGCGTCTTCAAAAAGTTAAACTGGGCAAAGCCCCAGCCAGCCAATTACAAAATCAACATTCCTTCAGCTTCAGAAGAGAAGAAATGACTTCTCAGAAATGCCAGAAGTGACTCAACTGTGATTTTTAAGCTGTTCCACCAGCATCCTAGTTACTTCAAGTAGTACTAAGGGTTTACCTGAGATTTCCTTCCTGCAAGTGGAACTACGAGCCAGCAAGGTGCTCAAATCAGGGAAAAAGAAACACACACAAAACGATTCTTGCGACTGCTGTGTTATGAATGTATTGCTTTTTCTATTCCAAACTGCCTTCCTTGTGAATTTTAAAATATGTAAAACCAGGAAGCACAGAGCAAATAATATCTACATAAGTAGGTCATTTTCTTAATGGCAGTGCACTGCTGGTTTACTCCCAACTCGTTTGCAATATAGACACATACATTTCAAAGCATGTATATTCAGATCTGCAAAGGAGGTGAGCGAGTATAATCATGGAAGCACTCACTCCGAGATCAAGTAGAGCCTAATTCAGAAAGACAGGCAGGAAAAAGTCATATTTTGCACCTTCTATGCGAGCTTCGCAGAGAGTTAGGACATTTTCGAGAAAATCCTCTCGCCGCGTGTAAGCTGTAGCTTGAATGTGCTGCACGTTGCATATTTCATTACAAAAGCAGAGCCACGTTATTTCATTAGATAAGTGATAAGTTCAATCCTTACCAAGTTTTCTTGGTTCCTGGCTGCTATTTTCTGATCATCTTCTCCCCCATTTTTCATGTATTTGACCTCTTCCACTGGTTTGATCCTATACTCATCTGAGCACCAAGGGAAAAAAAAAAAAAAAAAGAAAAAAAAAATTTGAACCAGTGTAGTTCAGCAGCTGGGAAAAAAACCAAACTAAAACCAAAACAGCTGACTGGAAAAGACCCTAATTAAGCAAAGCAACTAAAAATTACATGTATATAGTTTCAAAGGCTTAAATGTGACTGATACCAAGGAAGTTTTTCCTGACTGAAGCTTCAGTAAGAATTTCCAGGTCTGGCTTCCAGAAATTGTTCAGTAGCTCTCTGGTCTAATATAGCCACGGCACCACGAACAGGGGATGTTCGGTATGTTCTCTCCTCCAAATCCCTAGTTTTCTGCATATGTTCAATACAAATAAGTTCTTAGCTCCCGCATCCTCCCTGGATTTTCATTATAAGTGGGCAAACAAGTGATGTACAGCAGTTACCAGAGAGAGGAGTCTGCTCGTGGATGTTCCTTGCATTGAAAAAACCTCTTTTGAAAAGCAATGCTGATGGAGGATATTTAAAATTTAAGTTAGAAGCTGGGGAAAAAAAAACCCCACACCAAAAACCAATGCCTTTTTTTTTTTTTTTTAAATTTTGTTTTTCCTGCACTGTTTTAATGGAGCTAAAGCAAAAGGTACACAATGCACAGTCGTCATAATGATTTCTGGAGAAAAGGCCCCATGCTGACCGTCTTCCTCTCCCCACTCCCCCACCACGACCATTTTTCCTGCACGTGAATGTTACCCAGATAGAAATCCAGTGTAAAAATAAGTAATAAGACAAGTAAGATTCCTGTTTGCCCTTAATATTTATCAGCTAGGCCTTTCGGCTCTTCAAATAATAAATTCCCAGCTCCAGTGCCAGCATGGGAATATTATCTAACATACATGTGCTATCCCACAGTAAACAGCTTCACCCAAAGCTTGAATAAAGGGATTTTTTTCTTTGGTAGGACAAGATGGGATTTTGGGAAAAGTGATTCTTCTCTCCAGCCTGCGAATGCAGTGCTTGCAGTACCAGCACTGCCTTTACTCAGCCACTTTTTCCTCTGGTTTTCTTTGTAGCTTGTGAATCTATCGGAAAAACACCCAGAGTTTTGCACCCACACTCTTCCAGTCAGGATATATAGCGCAGAAGAGAAGCTTTCCCCCACCTAAGTGGAAAATGTTAATACAAAATGAAATGAGACACAGTACCCTGGGAATAAAAGGCAAAACCTTGGCAAATTAAAAGAAACCGCACAAACTTTATTCTTTTTCTTTGGGTTTTCAAGCAATTTATCTCATTTGCTAAGGGAAAAACAAAACACAAATGGATTTTTCTGGGTTATTGTATTGTTAAAAAAAAAAAAAAATCAAAATTATTTAGAAGGAAGCTTGTTTTCAGGAAACTGTTAACCACAGAGTGTAGAAGTTAAATAAGCCTAACTTTGAAAAACAATTTTTTTTTAAAAAATACAACGTGGTTTTTACACTTGGCCTAGTCCGTATCTATATGCTTTTTTAATTATAGAGTTCAAATAAAACTGCGAATTTATCAAATAGCAGCATCTCAGATGCAGAGTCTCAAAACATATGGAAGAATTTAAGACAATATTATTAGACTGGTAAATGTGAACAACAACTCTGAGTTTTTTTTCTTTTTTAAATGGAATTTAGGTAGTCTGGAGGTGACAATTCATAAAACCAAAGAGGCTGAACACAACAAAACCTGGGAATTAGAAGTACTTGATTGACTGCAATATCTAACTTACATTTTTCTCACTCCTTCAATGATCTCTGTTGTGATTAGCAATAAAACCCACATGCAGAAAAAGCATAAAACTCCCACGGTTGCATGTACAGATTTGAATAGGAAAACAGATGAGAAAGAGAAAACAGCACAAAGGGAGTTTGCCCAACCCGCAGCTAGTCCATGTTAACTAAAAAGAGGCATGTTCAACCCAGCCTTGTAAAAAACGAGTGAGGTATGGATGCTCAGTGGCAAAAATAACCTCTGAAATGTGTCTCCTGCTTATTCCAAGAGATTAGCTGTGATCGAACCCCGAGCGCACAGCCGGGCAGCGGACCATCCTGTGCAGACTGTACGTAAGGGATGCCTCCTTGGAAGACATCGTCTCTCGTAGCTAGCGGCCCAGGGCACTGATGAGCCCACGATTGATAACCGGCATAATCAGATTTATATGTGAAAGTTTGATACAGTTCGATAGTATGGAGGCAAGATGGGAAGGAGGGTTTTTGTCAGAAACTTAATTCTGTATTTCTTCTCTAACCGATTGTAAGAGAGCGCTGCCAGGCGTCGCTGCTCAGGTGTCTGAGCCGAGGACTTGCTGGTACCTGGCTTCCCAATATTCGTCATCACCATCACAACAACACTCTTGTAATTACTGCACCATTACTACTTACAGATTGGTGCTGCTTTTACCGGGCAAATAGGATAGAACAGACTATTGCAGTTGGAAGGGA
>NW_009185641.1:57205-59063 GCF_000690835.1 Fulmarus glacialis | reverse complement strand
CTCCCGCCCAACTTGCTGTCGTCTGCAAATGGAGATGAAACTCATACGTGCTTGTAACAGTCTCTCAGTTTAGCCTTCAGTCCTTTAAAGAGAATTGGCTGATCCTACATTTTGCTGCTGGCCACTTTTCATATGTCTTCTGTCCCTCCACCATGTAAGTTTTGCAGAGTCAGTGACTACTTCATTGAATTTGTAAGTATTTACAGGCATTTTCAGACCTAGGCATTTTCAACACTTATTTCATTATCTACCATCTACGCTATCACTAAATTGAAGTTGGCACAGACTAGAGGGCACGAGGAAAGAGTTTGTTTCCTTTGGACTTCATTTTTTCTGGAGTACTGAACAGGGTGTGAACAGTGACAAGAGTCACATGTGCCCACTGAACAGCTGAAGTGCTGGGGCAATGGCCTTCATCTATAAAGGGCAGGAGGGAAGTAACTGGTATGATCAAACAAGTTTGGTAATTACTAGTCAATCTGCTAAGACCTGCCATTCTACCAGCTACAAGAAGCTCCTAATCCAACAATTTTAAAGCACACTAAATCCTTAAAAATCATATTTATCATTAATACTTAATGCACTTTTAAAAAAAATAAATCACTTGCTTCCTCAGCTAGATAAGCTTTTCTCACATTCACTGTGGCCAGACACACTCAAATAAACATGCAATAACTGGAAGATGCCATTAAAAAAAAAAACAACCAATCCAAAAAAACCAAAAAAGAAGCTTGAGTATAATAAGGGCTGTACTGGCCAAGTACTGGTCAATTCCATGTTTCCTGAATTCTTAAATATTTATTAAATACACACACAGGTCTAAAGGAATCGTCTAGTCTCCATTTATTTACACAGTTACACAAATCCTTAAACAGAACCAAATACGCCTTAACATTAACATCATTGACAATTTAATGGGAAATCATTCACCATTTGGAAAATAAAGGCTGAAGACACAGGTAATCAAAAACAGTATTTCAGCTTCCCCCTTCTCCCTCTTTATCACATGGCACAGTATCTTGTTCTTCTCTCAGGTTCTCCTGTACCTCATAACACTCTTTTCAGTATGACAGTTTCACTGATCAGCAACAAAAAATAAAGCAGTTCAGTTTTCAATAACATGAAATTTCCTCTCACACTTCCAATTTTCTTTTTATTAAATCTATTTACAAGATACATATATGCAATTCTCAAGGAACTCCTAGATATCTACTTATTTGTCTTAGTTTATCTCTGAAGTTCTTCCTATTCAGAATTTAAATTTCAAAAGTCATTTTCTATACAAAGATGCTTCTAAGGCCAGAAAATAAGACTGTCTTTCATTTAGTTACTCAGGTTTCCTGGTAGATCAGCAGCACCTCAAAATATTTACCGAGATTTCTGAAGTTCACAAGAAAAATTGGAAAAGCATACTATTCCTTTTTCACAAAATCGTAACTTTGTCCTTGTCTTTGGATATTTATTTTCATTTACTCAAAATTTGTGGCAGTTGGCCACAAATGACACTTTTCAAATAAGTATTATAAAAACATTGCTAAACCTGGTTTCAGTAAGAATCGTTGGTCAAATACTTTTACCAGATCTTCAAAAATTATAGCACATTTTTAAAACAAGGGAGAAAATTCTATTAAATCACAAGAACTATCATAACTATATTTGGGTTGCCATCTTAATTGACACACACACATACACACACACGTATGTATCTCTACACAACAAGGTTAACTGAATAAAACCAGAGAAAATTAGAATCAATCTTCATAACGCATTTCTGAACATCAGCAATTTTTAAAGTACCCTCTGAAGATTCCAGCTAAATTTTACCTTCAATCTCTTCTCACATCACATTTTTTAGCGT
>NW_009185641.1:30860-57194 GCF_000690835.1 Fulmarus glacialis | reverse complement strand
CCCTATTTTAACAACATGAGATGTCCAAAAGTAAAGATGCCCTGAAGACTATTTTGATCCAAAATATTTTCCAGACTCCACTGTTCTACAGTGAATAGTGTCCTAGGAAATTATTTTGTATAAATGAATACCAAAACTGTATAACTGTTCAGTGTATTAAATAACGAAACATCTAAATTGCCATAGTATATGCAAAATCCTTTTGGAAATGTGTAAGGCAAGACAGTAGCCAATTGACACTCATTTACACACCATTTCATTTTGTAAGCTTTACTTCATAAATCTAATCTTTCCCAATTATAAGTAGATGCTTTAATTCAATTATTTAAACAAAGAACACTCTGGTTCTTTCAATCCTGTTCCACAGTCACTGCTTGAATGGGTGTCTGTTGGATATATTAGAAAATTAACATCATCTAAAAGTGACCAGTAGAAATTTTCTCCAAATGGATTGTAAGACAAATCTGGGAAATATACCTAAGTCATGAAACTTGTGAAAATTGCCCAGATTTTCTCACATCTTTTTCTTGAAAAAGCTATTCTTTTTCAATGCTATAAAATATGGAAGTGGACTCAATTCCACGCTCGTGTGATGCAGTCTGAAACAGACGTAGCACCACTGACATTACAAGCATCACCTGTAACTCCAACCAGGCAGTAACAACATTCAGTGCCTGGCTGAAGGAGTTGAGAAGTCTTCTATCTGCGGGGCAAAAAGCAATGATACAACAGCATTTAACAGTAGCAAGAAAAACTGCTTGGTTGTTCCCATGCTGACACTTTACATATGAAAAGTTAGCTTTATGTATTTGTAAGGACTTTCATAGCAGAAAAAGCATGTTAGACCTGTCTTTTTGTTATTCAAAGGAAGGAAACCCAGAGTTGCACCATCCAGATGTCAGAGAAAACAACAAAGCAAAACCCAAGAGCACGTGACACAAGCAGATGTCACTTTTGCCTGTTGCAGTGATGTCACCTTTACCAGCGTAATATCATCAAGTCATTGTCTTTATAACCTTTTATGCTGGATATGTACCCTGCTGAAACATTGAATCTCAGGAAGGCAAGCACTAAAACCACCACGAGACACTTTTTTACCATTAGCATTTTGTACAGACTGTCAACAAAAAAAAAGCCTCAAAAATTGAGCTACAGGTTTGAAGATGAAGGTTTTAGTCATGATATATCCACATCAAGCTGATAATCATTTCTAAAGCAGATTTTTGTTACGGACAGCTTGAAATTAAGAGCTCAAAGATATTAGATCCAGCTCCAAAGCCTGTACATAATCAAACTTTACTTTCTACCCATCCCATTTGCTTGGGGGCAGAAGAAAAGCCCCTATCCTTTTATTGCAACTATCCTTTTAGTGCTAGATGCCCTAATGGGAGTGAAATCAGCTCCGCTAGGCTAACTGGACAGCCATCAAAGCCCGGAAGGTTTTGCAAAAAAGCAGAGGAATCCTCAAAATGGGGGTGGGACAGGGCATAGGAACAGAGAGAAATGAGGGGAAAAAGAAAACTTAGCAACATGCAGTGCAGGTAAAGAACCCTTCAAATGCATTCCATCTTCTCACACAGCACTCTGCCTTCCACCCTCTGAAACTATAGAGGCTACCTGGTAAGAAAATAAAAACCATCCTGTTTTTTTTTAAAAGGAGATACATACCCTGAATTAGATCCAAAACCTAACGAAAATGTCTGAGACTCAAATTGAGCAGACTGGGAAGAAAGCCTCCAAACACCATAACTTTTGTACAAGGTAATATCCACCTTGTATCCAATGGAGCCTACCCATTTTTTTCCCTGGTGTGTTGAGGTACTCTTTTGTAAACTCACAGCTAGAGTAACTATGCAAGAAAGCTTCCAGAGAGGCCAGCGATCAGGACAGGCTGCAAACCAGCTTTTCTGAATTTGCTTAGACTACAGCAGAGTCCTGTAAACACCCTTATAACAGCCGCTTTCCAGCCAGTAAGTATGCATTACGACAATAAGAAGCTGTGCTGATGAAAGGGAAAGAAATACAAATCCTACAGTAACATGTTGAAAATGGTCCTGCTAACAAGCTTCACCTAATTATATGTGGTACTTGAGAAGAAAAAGCAAAAGCGTTTGTCACTATTCCTATAACAACCAAGACCTAAGAGGAGGGAAAGTGGGGAAATGATAAACAAACTGGGCACTTTGAAACAGGGATTAACAATCCAGCAGGTTGGGCATCAGCTACAGTCAAAGACCTGGCTGTGGAAAGGGAAACTCCTTTCTTCTCTACCTTGAAAATCAAGTCAGTCCATAGATTAGGCTGCTAAATACAAAACATGTCCTAACAAAAGTCAGGCAAACCAAGCACTGGGTCTAAAACAGCAGGAACACATAAGTCAGCAGGCACTGGTAGACTAAAACACAGTGTATTATTTACAACTGTTCGATGAACTCAAGAGTTTTGAGGGAGAAGGGAGTGAATTTGCAAATTATTCATTTATTTTTATAGATAGATAGATAGATATAAAAAAGACATATAAGATACAAATTGCTCACTAAGGACAAATTATAAACTGTTCCACATCTACCTCCGCTCAGTCACTTCCCTGAGACACTGAGTCCCTGCTCCTGAAGGACAAGCAGTTACAGCACTGTGTGACAGCAGCAAGTTAAAGTTAGCACCTATAATTTCTTGTGAAAAATAATTAGCATCTGCAACTTTGTACATATGGATTCTGAGTGGTAAATATAGGAAAGCTCAACTCCATTACAGCCCAGTACTGCAACCATCAGGAGAGACATATTCACAGCATTTCTCTCCTAGGACTACAATATAGATTATTCTCAATCTGATGTATAGATAATTTCTCTAAGTGATTACTTGTGAAAAAAAAAGTTCAGGGAGGCAAGAAGTACAGTGAGCAGCATAGATTACTTTCTAGCAGGCCAAATAGTGTTAAAGATCTCATCAGCATTAACAATTCAGTAAGCTCACTCTGTTAAAACTATTTTTTCAACAGGCATTCATTTTTTTACTTTTATCTGTACATTTCTTCTATCAGCATATATTGCACACTTAGTCACAAATAGTTAAACTGCCTTAGGAAAACTAATGTTAACATATTATTACATTTCTAAACAGTATCACTAACGTAATTTGTTCCTTTCTATAGCACTTTTCCCCTTTAATAACAGAAATGCAGCTCTTTGAACAGAGTTGTAAAATAGTACCTACAAACTGTAATATGCATCTAACTTTTTTCTTCCCCTCCCTCATGGCTCAGGAAAACAAATTATTATCCAAATTACAGTATTTTAGAAGTTTATGTTACTAACAGGTAGGTTGTGGGCAACATCAACTCAATGATTCCCACATGATGTAATCAAAAAGGCAGACATGATGTTACGCTGTCCTTCTCCTGCACCCTACGGATTTTAACAACCACCCATCACTATAATTTTGGTTTGTCCTACAGTTTCTCAAGGTAATAAAACTAAATGCAATTCAGTGGTCAACAAACCCACCTCCTCAATCACATTTAAATTATAAGTGACAGTCAGCTTAGCTGGAAGACCTAATTTAACAAAGAAAACAGGCAATTTGAATAAGGCAGAGGAGCTTGGACTTTCTTTTCTTAAAAGTTACAAAGACTTCCTGAGCAAAAGAGATCAAGCAAGAAATCAGCGACATTAGATCACAACCCAATTTTCATACAAATAAATGGAAGAGATGATGTGTATCTACTCAACCAATGCAATTACAGCTTATAGCAAAGCACAAGACGGGCACTGGAAGTAGACATTCAAAGCACTTCTTCAGTATTCAAAGCATCAAGCCCAGAACTGGCAGGTTATACAGCATCATATGCAAAACAAGAAAAAAATGTTTAAAGGCAGTTTTACACTCCCATTTTGAGAGGTAACAAGAAACACCGCAGTGACAGGTTAACTCAGAAGAGTCTACTGCCTATTCTTCTCAACTATCCATTACTTCCGAGTGCAGGAAAGAGGGCACTGGACAAGACAGACCACCGCTACAGCAGCTCCTTCATTTTAAAGTGTAACCTCTGTCTCGACACAGGGATAATGGTACTTACCACCTACATGCACTGATTTGAAGCAAGTAACCTGTACTTTCTTTGGTTACCTACAAAAGACCAAGTCTGTGGCACTGGCAGTCCTATTACAGTACCTCACTACACCCCACGATGCAAAAATACAACTGTTACCTGAGCATTTTCAGTCCTTTTGCCACAGCCTTTTAAAAGCCAGGGCAGCCCTCTGCTTTTCAAAATGAGCTTGGAAGAGGTGAGAACTAAGATCACTGTGCTAAATGGAAGAGATACAATCCCTTTTATTACACACAGAAAGGAACTTTGATTGGCATAAGAATGGAAAACAAGTATGTATTTTTAACCAGAGATTTTGCATTTAGTTTTAATAGCTGTTATTACCTTCTCCAGCTGCTTAAGCAACACAACAGATGAAATGTTAGCCATAAACCAGGACATACATTTTTAAGCTTCCTTCAAAACCTGCAGAGTAATTTCTTATTCCATCATACCAAAGCTCTTCAAGCATGCATGCAGCAGTCAAAAGGAGAGCCCTGCCCTTCTCCCTTCCATGAGGTACTAAGTGGGTTTCTCTAGGCCCAAACTTAGCCATGTCTGTGAAGTAGAAGTCTCCATACTTTAGCAGCAAGGCTGTAATACAGAAGAAGCAATACTCCAAAGATTCTTCTGCTGGTCTTCAAGGTATCTATAACCCACAACTAGCCATGCAACAAGTTTTGGGCTAGGCTTTGTCCACTCAGCAGGGGTGTGGTGTTTTAACCTTCATTACTAGGTATGAAGGTTCAGACTCCACACAGAAAAAAAATCCAAATCCACCAGGAAATGCACTCTAAGCTGTCCTACTGCTCTAGGAATGAAGCTGTGGGGACAATCAAACTGCTAACACAGACCCAGGAACCTAATCCTACAGTTTAAAAAATGTGCTGAATTGGTGAAATGCTGCCAGACACCCGGGATCATTGTTAGCTGCCATGGTTACTGACTGAGTTTTAACTCTGCAGGCTGTAAACACCACAGTGTATAGAACCAGCTATAGAGTTAATTAGTTACAGAGAAAGGAAAAACTTGTAGTGTGGGCAGAAGAGGAATCTCACATGGACAATCACCTGCAGCTTAACTATATGGACTTTCCAGAACCCTTCCAAAATAAGCATAGAAGATACCAAGGTTATGGCCCATCCTTTCAGGCTGTTCTTAAGATGTATTTCAGGATATTATCTCCAGTTTCTTCCCCCCCTCAATTACTCTATTTCCAATAATCTCTGAGGCACCACAGGGGACATCTCACTGCTTCTGCTTCATAATCCTGTCAGCACTCAGCCATCTGACAAATGCTTTCAAAAAAAAAAAAAAAAAAAAAAAAAAAGAGGAGAGGAGAGCAGAGGGGGAGCTAAAACTAAAAATGAGTGAAGCTGGAGTGAAACAAAGTGAAGTAAGATACTGGCATCATATGTTCATGGAAGGCTCATTTTAAAATAACACTAGAAGAAATACCGAATAATTTAAAAGGTCAACCAACAGAAAATGCATTTCATCACTGATATTCTTCACTATTAACTCATCACAGCTTTGACAGATCCTGCTCAGCTCTCATCACTTCTGAGACCTTTGCAGTTAACACTAGGCTGCTTCAGGTAGGCCTCCTCCTCCTTTTAAATTATTTTCAGAAATACCATGCACTATGCCTAATAGGTGAATCATGGATTCTTTCTATACTGTCCCAAAGACAGGCAAATTACTTTTCTTCAGAGTAATGAATCTTAGTTAAGTAAACAGACAACTCCAACTTTTTAGAAGTATATAATTTTTGTCAAAATTATGAAAATACTTTTCTTAAGACTGGATAAGATATCCATATTAACATTTCATTACTACAAACTTTTCTTTATTCAGGAATAGAGCAACCTTTTCTTCAAAATTTCAAACAAATTTCCTTTTTTTAAAGTGATATGAATGTAGTATGTTGTGCTGACTACAAAAAAAAAGAAGGAAAAATTATGCAGCTTAAATAGTGTATCTCTCCCTCTTCATCCCCTACTACATATTCTACACTGTCATAGCTTCCATACCACCACAGCCACAAATACTACCTTCATTCAAAGTCTCGCAGAACAAAAATATACCACATGCTAGCACGCCTGAACCACTTTAATATGCCTAGCCCATAAAGCTAGACGACTGACAATGCAGTTTTCACATGTGCCATCAGCATAGCCAGTACGCACCCAGGATCTTTGGAGAAACTCTCCTGTGCCGCCTCAGCCCTGGGGCTGCTACCTGGGTGAGCTACAGCAGCGGGAATGGGAATGTAAGCGCAGGGCAGAAATCATTTTGTGAAACACCGATTCCACAGAGACACCAGCCTCCCAGTGAGCCTGCTAGCC
The DNA here is from genome assembly GCF_000690835.1 of Fulmarus glacialis. Lineage (NCBI taxonomy): Eukaryota > Metazoa > Chordata > Aves > Procellariiformes > Procellariidae > Fulmarus > Fulmarus glacialis. The sequence continues at coordinate 50,756 of NW_009185641.1, read as the reverse complement.
AACTGCTTTCTGGACAAACTAACTACTTCTGCCTTTTACACAGCAACCCCTTCCCAAATAACAGTGAGAGTAGAAATGAAGTTTTAAGGAAGGTGACTAGTGTGTGTGTAGCTAACACATCAGTTACTTCTTTCCTCATATTAGCTTTGGCTTTGCCACATGAATCTGAAAATATTCAGAAAAGAAAAGCCTCAGCTGTCCTTCCAGCGCCATCAGAGGGTCCATAGGATGAGAAATAATTGTTCCTTTTGGGCACAGAGTACATTGTAATTCTTTTGGTTACATGTATGTAACATAATAACACTTTATGGTTGTATTTTGCAACTTACATAGGTTATAGGTGGTTTTATTTTTAAATACACTGTAAATGTCCCTGTAAATAGTAACATACAATAGAATTAACCTACTAGGTCATAACATCAGCCTATTCTACTCAAAAAAAAGTAGTGCTGACACAGTTATCTTGGGTTTTTTTCCAAGTAAGTTAGGTTAAGGTAAGTTAAGATTCAAATGGATGCAAAGGATTTCTGCTTTCACTCTCTCTCGTTACTAAGATGCTTCATTAGATAACACCTCAGCTCTCAGCTGGGCTACAGCAAGAATAACTCCTCTCCCCTGCAGACCCAGATTCTCCATTCCCTATCTTGAGCACCCTGTGGAGGATTTTACATATCCTGTATCAAATGGCAAAGATGGTGACGGAGGCCGCTGCAGAAGGCCTAAAGAAATGTGGAGTTTTTAGTATCTCTTATGCCTCAGAACTAAAAAGAAGGGAAGAAAACGGTGCAGATGAAAAATGCATTCCCAGACTCCTCAGAAACTGTAAGAACATGGAAACAATAATAATGTCTATTTTCATATGCCATGAGAGAGCAACCACAGATTGTGAAACAACCCTGAAGCACTTTACTATGGTGATTCAGACCCGTTCACCATCTCAAGGGGAAAAACAAGCCTCCTATCAACACCACCAAAAAGCCAGTCAATTCCCACCTCCTCATCCCAAACAGTCTGCACTATTTTGTTCTAATAAACATACAGACGCCTTCACCAGGACCTCCCTCCAAGTCCAGCTGAAGGATCCAACAGTAACAATGCTGGTTGAATGAAAACACAGTTCAGGACCTTGCTATCACCAGGTCAGACAGCATGTCAGCTGGAGTGGAAAAGAAAATTAAAAATAAAAATATGCCTTCATTTCCCAAAGGGGAAGCCCCTCATAAAGAAAAGGTGTAGAGTGATCCCTGAGTCTCCTTTCCATAGCACTCCCTGTGATGCCCAAGCAAATAGGTGAATCCCTACATTAGGCTCCATGCTGACGAGAAACAAAAAAGGATTGACCATACTGCCAAAAGTGCAAAGAAAGATTTAATCTAAGCAAGCAAGTATGTTTACTCTTTTTTTCTTTGTTTACCTTTAACACTAACACATTTGTTTATTTGAAATTAAAATTCTGTTTCGTAATACAGAAGAATTTCCAAAGCACACAAAAATTCCTAATTTTAGCTTTCATCGTTTTTTCTGCTATTCATAACATGTTTGAACTGTTTGCGCCAAGGAGTAAATTGAAGCAGGATATCTGTAATGCAATTACTTCCCTTATAGTAGTTATGTGTTTCTAAATCTATTTACTGGGTTCTGGAACAGCACAAATTTTGTAAGGGTGGCTCAGTACTATCTCTGCCTAGCAATGAGCAGATATTAGGTACTTCAGTCAATATTGTACCTATTTACTGCCTCAGGAGATTTATTTTTTTTCTGTGGCATAACGAAATACATTTTGCTGTTTCATGATTCTTTATCCTTCTAGGAAAAAAAAATGTAACCTAGTACTAACATCGTCTGCATTTCAAGCTGGACCCCTAGTACTCAAGAGCTCACAATTTAATCCTGTACAAGTTTTATACCAGATAAATAAAATCTCCAGCTAGAAATCCAATTTACCTTTAATCGTTTGTTGGTATTTTGTATTTGGAACCTGTTCTTTTTTCTTTCTTTTCATTTATTTCATTTTATACATCATGGATTAAAACAAAGCTATATAATTTGGCTGATGTAGCAGTGAAAATTTTACGTTTTTTTAATAGCTTGCTAGAATTAAAAATAGGGAAACATTTATTTTGTACAAATACTTATTTTCTTTGGTTCCTATTTGTCTAAAGCTATGTTTTAAGTTAAAAGACAAGTTCAACAACAAAACTGACCTGCTTTTGTCCCTTTGAAAATGTAACTTATCTTTGTACAATTGCACAGGATCCCAGTAGTACTCTCCATTATTGCAAATTATTTCCTATTGTAAAACCTGTATTTATCTAGCTATTATCTTGACAAAGTTTTTAAAAAAATCTATATAACAAGATGTTTTTTTATTTCTAACAAGAACCTATTTCTAGACAACAAGCTTTAGCATAGTTTTAAGTCTCCTAAAATCCTAAACCTTTGAAAAACACACACACTTAGAGGCATGTTTTAATATGCCATGCCTTTAAATATTAGCATGGGTAATATTTATACAAGGAATATGCTTTTTGGTATACTGATAAAAATCTGACGAATACGGTAAAAAATAGTAATTTGAAAATAAAAAAAGTACACAACTGACAGATTTAGGAATAGTTGCTAAGATCTCCACAGATTTCATCCTCGCTGACCAACTTGGAGCCTCTACCCAATCCTAAAGCAAACCACACCGCAACACGCTGGGACGCTCGAGTGCATTTACTAGCAAGGCTGCAAGAAGGAGGGCAGAACTTCCCTCTCACGACAGCTCTCAGTTGTGCCAGGCAGGGTTGAAGTCCAGCACAGAAACTCACACCAAGACTAAGCCTTGTGCTTCCAGTAGTCCCGCCCTAGTACCGCAGCAGAAGTAAATTGTCGAAGATCAAGTTGGAGGAACAAAAATACCGAGGGAGGAAAAGCATATATAGCGAAATAAGGATCCGCATCAAAAACTTGTTGGGGAAGGAAATGAGGGGCAGAGTGGAGGGTGAAGCAGAGCAAATTCAGGGTGATGACCTAGGATGCAAGGAGGGCGAGAGGGGAAGGAAACACAGAGCCGGGGGAAAGAGGAGGGGGCCTGGCCTGGCTGAAAAAAGATGACAAGCTTTGGAAGTCCTAGAGGCGGGAGCAGGGAAGGGGCAGTCATACCTGACAAGGAAGGGAACATCAGGAAGGGGCTGAAGCTTACTTCAGAAAGAGCCAGGAGGAAGGGAAGGAAAGCAACTGAAACAAGGTAAGGAACCTGAATAAAAAATGAAAAGGTTGGAGTAAGGCAGGAGTCTTGTAGCAAAATAGTCTGTTATCGTGTTATCAAAGGCTAAAGAAATATTAGGTCCTAGGTAAGCTGGCCTCTCCTGAAGTGCTGTATACAATTCTGCAGTAAAGAAAGGACTAATCACACTTATGGAGGTAAAGCAAAGGGCTGGGAGGATCAGTGGAAAGGAGAGGACACTTGAAAGGGGAAACCAAAAGAGCTTGGCCTGTTTGCTAGGTTGAAAATATATATGATTGTCCTCTAAAAATACATCAGAGGGGAAGGAATAGTAAAATAACAGGAAGGGAAGGAACTATTTAATCAGAAATATAAATAATGAGAATAAATGAGCCAAGATCTGCCAGGAATAATTTTATGCTGAACAAGGGAGGAAGTTTTTTGTTGTTGGGTTTTTTTGGTGGTTGGGTTTTTTGGGGGTTTGGTGTGGGGTTTTTTTTTTTTCCCCTTTTTAAATCATGAGCAGTATCTTGAATAGCATCTGAAAAGATGCAAAGAGAATATTTTTTTAAAATGCACAAAAACCCCAAAGCCCTATCAAGCTAACAAGCCAAAACCCTCCCTCTAAAAAACCCCTCCACCACCACCTTTAAATCTATTAAAGCAGAACTTGCTGAGCTGGTGAGAGGAGCTCTCAGAGGTGTGCGGGAGCAGCAGGCCCCTGACCTGGAGGCCCTGCCCAACAGGGCCTTACGGTGGGGCTGCCTTTCTTCTCCCCCTCCTGACCGCCCGGGAGCCAGTAACATGCTCCAGACAAAAACCACACGTGGTTCTTCTCTCTGCCAGATTTGCTTTTAGCCTCTTAATTTCCAACGGCTACAGCCAAAAGCAGGGAGCCAGCAAACCACGGTTTACTGAGACCAGCACAAAAAGACAGTGTTTTGTTGTTTTGGGGTTTAAGCTCTGTGCTCTGTCTGACTTTGAAACATCTGTAATGCTCTTCTGACATCTCTGTGTACAACTCTGCAGTCGAGGGAAAGAAGCTTTAGCTGAAAGATTTTTGTAAAATAGAAATACACTTTATTGAAAAACCTGCAAACTGAAATAACAAGCATTCTGGATCTATTCTGGGACCCAGTGCAAGTCAAAAATAACACACACGCACATTATCTACTTTGACAAGAGGCTTTCTTCTGTTTTTAACTGCTGTTTAATCACCGCCTTTCTCGCATTTAGAGTAGATCTACTCATATTTAAGGGTGAAGTCCTGTTTCCATTGAATTAAATAGGAGTTACAGCGTTATTTGGAGTGGAGACCAGGATTTTACTCCAGACAAAAGATTTACCTTAGAACTACAGAATGCAGTAATTATAATCAGTTAATCTTTCCATTCAGGAGAAAAGCTGGTACAATATACCACAACTGAGAACATTTCATTTTTATTTGACCAACGTGGTTCCCTTTAAGCAAAATGATCTAGAAATTAACCACAAGTAATTCATCATTTGTTTGCTATGAGGAAAAAAAGACACACAGGTCCCCACAACAGAGAACTCCCCAAAACAACTGGTTAATTTTATGTTTCAGTCAGTAGTTACTGGGCACATTTCTGGTGAAAAAAGGCACAAAGCCATCCCACTGTTAAGTACGTATGTCATTTTGTGGGTAGTAACATAATGAATATTTTTAGTTTGCATAATTATTTTCAAAAGGTCTTCTTTATAGGACCTCTAATAAATATTTAAACAGGAGTAGAAACTCCAGCTAATCCATCTTCTAACACAGGCAGACTCCAGCACACCCACATACCTATCACCCTTTTGGCCCTAACTCTTGACTCCCAGATGTCCAGGATATTTTATGTTATTTATGTCTAAATTAAAAATACTTTAAAGTCAGATTGTTTACAGATGCCCTACAACCCCAGACAACGGGCTTCAGCTCTGATCACACCAGTATCTCAGGTTTTGTTCAAAACTGACCACTCCTTTCTTCCTTCTGCAAAGAGAATTTTGAAAACATGATCCCATCTTAACCAGTTGTTTTGTCCGCCTGCATATACAGACACATTGACAAAGGCTACTCCAAACTCACGCGTCTTTGCCATAGGTTAATATTAACTTCCACTGATCTTGAAGCCTTTCTGATACATTGCTTCCACAAAGGCTGAGGGTGGAAGAAGAATACACAAGACCAACTGAACCCAGAAAGATACCCTCCTTCACAGGGCAGCTTCCACCTCTTGCATGAGCACACTGAAACCAAATCAGCGCTGTAAGAACAATGGAATTGAACGAATAAGAAGAGCCGATAAGCATGGTGAATGGACTGCTTAAATTGAGTCCTCCATACATTCCAAATGAGATTAAATGCTTTAAAATACCACAAGATCCTATGCCCTAGCAAGAATGCTTTGGCATCTACTGTCTGTCTCTCTGTCCCCACTTTCTGTAAAACATTCCTACACTAAAAGACTAGGCTGACTAAAATCATCCTCAGTGGCTGGGTTGTTGGCTTCCCACACACGCTTTTTTTTTTTTAAAATCAATACTTCTCAGTTGCATCAGTGAACCATTGACCAGGTTTTAGTATAGCTTCTTTTCTTCATAAATGTAAAAAAAAGAAAAAAAAAATTGGAATTCAGATGTTCAACTGTTCCAAAAGGCCCTTTCCCTAGTAAATGATGAGAAATACATGCACTCAAACTTATTAGCAAGACGCCCTTCCCAACATCAATGAAATTACTTTGCTTTGTCTATGATATGACCAAAGAAAATTGAAAACATGCATGCTTCTTTTCTACAAGCACGGTTCAGTTTAAAAGACAGCTGAAAGCCCAAATCTAATTGTAGATTTATCCCTGTCTGCATCACCATTACCTCTTAACTGCTGCATTGCTTTTTAAGACAAATAAGAAAATGTGTATCAAATAGGTAAATTAATAATAAGAAAATAAAAAATTACAATATGTTAGATTCCCATTCTGTGGGAACCTGAGTGTTCTCTCTTGTACAGATATTTGGTATAACACAAAGCAGCATTCAAATGTTCCATCTCTTCTGTGATAAACATAAGGCTGTATTTTTGTTTTCTCACTACGAGTTCGATTCGAACTGCTCCGCGTTTACAGCTGACTGACAGCCCACGCTGAGCACAAGCTAGCTGGAGGTAACCACTCTGAGCGGGTTACAAACAGTTGCCCAATGGAGTGGTTTCTCTAGAGCAGAAGAGGAGGAGGAGGAGAAGTGAGAAGGGGAAGAAGCAAAGACAAGGAACTCTCATGGGTCGCAAACGTAGAGATAACACTCTCAGGGAGTTTCTACAAACTTCCGAACCAACCTTTAGAAATTTTAGCATACCCAAAAGTACCATGCTGAAAGGCAGCCACTGCTCACCACCACCCCACAAGGGTCACTGCAAAGCCATCAGGCCTGGGTCACAACTCCTCCAAGGAAGGCAAGAGAAGGACGAGAGCGCTCCAGGCACACCTATTCTCTGCCCACCACCACAGCCGCAGCACTGACTCTTCAGGAACACTGCCTTGGACACACAGATGCAGGCAGGCAGCATGTAAGGCTGGCAGGGTCCAAGCCCGATCCAGTTAAATACTAAAGTCCAGGTTAGATTTCCTGTGGCAACACCCAGACATGCTCTCTGAGCTCCCTGGAACCCCTCAGACCATCAAATCGGCCCATAGCGACTCGATCTCTAACCTATCAATCTAAAATGTATATTTCCCTAAATGCAAGGCAGAAAAGGCATTCCTCTTGCAGGAACCGCATTCATTAGCTGTATATTACAGTGGTTACAAAAGGCTAGCCAAGGAGAGTAATTCATACCAATCATACATGGCACATGTGACCTTTTTAGAAAGATGCTTGTACAGCTTAAATTGTTATTTACTTTTAGTATGTGAAGTGGTTAGTCTACAGCAGTAATAAAACCAGGCAAAGGCATTTCCTACAGTAAATTCTACCCCAAAGACCAGCTGTCACAAGTATGGTTGTATAATAGTTATAGATGTCAGATTCTTTCAGGATTTCTCGAGACATCTACAGGTTACCTTTCTCTTTCCTCTTCCCTCTTGCTTCCTCCATGGCAGTCACTAGACAGAACTGGCATTCAAAGCTGGCCAACAGGCAAGACCATGTTTATTTCCCCTTTTATCTTACATGTGTTCTTCATTTGCCTGAATCTTTAGCATCTCTTTATTCATCTACATGTTGAAATATTTGTAATTTGTTTGATTTGCATTTAGAGAAAAACAGTGAATAATAATAATAAAAAAATCTCTTGGCTTCTTTCACACCAAAGGATGAGGTCACAGGGCTGTTGACAATTATTTTAAAACAATCAACCTTTCATTGAATGATGTGATAATACACATTCGTATGGCTTGATGAAATACAGGCCTGCTCCTATCTAGAGCCCCAGGATTGCAGCCATGATACCAAATAGTAATTTTCCAGGCCTGGAAACACTTTTCTAACAATTTCACAGACTGAAGAGAGATCCTATCTTCTTTAGTACTTAATCCCCAAACTCGAACCATTATTTCCCAGCCCTTCAGTGCTCTAAAGATGTGGCTTATAACAGCAGATATATTAAAAGTATAGTTTTTCCTAAATCATTTTCATTGATGGTAAACTTAAGTACTCCAATCAGTTCTAAAAGACAGCCTCTCCAGCTGCCTCCTATTGCTCCCCCTTAGTCTCAGGAGCTCAGCCATCAGCCACAAGTAACTTTCTGCAGCACTGCAGAGGGAGAGAGGAGAATGACTCATCTACGTCTCTTCCCCAATCTCTGAAGAGTAGCTTCAGCTTGAACATGAGCAAGAGAACAGTCATTTTAAAAACAAGAAACGTACAACTCTGACTCCTTCAGCTGTTACACAGGAGTCAAAAAAAAGTGGCAGACGAACAAACAACTGTCTCAGCTCCCTGATCACAGATTAAAGCAGCCAGATTAGGGAAGAAATTGTGTCAAAATCATTTGAGGTGTCCAAGACCCTGAAAGGGCTACATCTACCTAAGTGTAGTTAATAACACACCTTACGCCTAGATTTTGTCACAGTCTCTGGCACACCCTGTGAAAGGAAGGTTTATGAGTAGCTGAGGACTTGCAGATGTTTGCCACTTCTGTGCAAACCGAACAGTTCAAAAAAAGGAAAAGGCAAACAGGTGGCTTCCAGGGTTCATGACATTTCTTAGCTAGTCAAGGGCAAATTCATAAACCATGGAAGTAACACAGTGTCTCCAAAACTATGCATTTCAAGATGTTTTCTTCACAGCTGGCTTTAAGGAATTTCAAAATAAGGAAAAGTAAATCCTCAATACTGTATACTAAATATTAGTAGTTTTCCATGTTCTACCAAATCAGAAGAGAGAGGATACTTTACTTCATTGACCCCTTCTAACTAGTGCAGTAAGATTTACAGGCTTCTCTAACGTTATCTCATCTTCCCCTTTGTCCCAGGGATAGGAAACTTTATACCTGGTTTCTCATATGTTCAAGTTGGCATCACAGGCATGACCTGAAACGACAGCTTCCAGTTTTAGGACCGTAACATTGTGCACAAGCACACAAAACTTTCTTAATAATTAAGTTTGAACTTTTGGGCTGGAAATGTAATCTTTTGGGAAGACTGAATGCCAGCAACTGCTTCCTTGTCCTGATAAAGCAGTACCCATTACAGAATCCATTCCTCCAGTCTCACTAGTGGTCATTTTCCTCAGATGCAGAATGCGACCTGCGGCTCCGCACAACAAGGAGCCCTGTGAAGGGCTTAGGCAGGCTCCCAGGCAGCCAGCCAGACTCCCTGTGGCCTGCATCTACCAGGGTGCTCAGGAACCAGACTGCGAGTGAGGTCGCTAGGCCTGCTTTTGGAGCAAATTCCCAGTCATCCTCTGAAGACTGGAACACATTCGGACCCAAGAAAGTGCAAGGGTAACTGCTGCCATTCCGCAACGGGGACAAATTTCATAAAACCTGACATTTTTCAGAGTAAGTAAAAAACTCGTGTTCACTCTGTTAAAAACAATACAACACCAGATTCCTGCTTTGTACCCATGCTATGTTCCTGCTAATACAGACACAGACACCTCCTCTGAAAACAAACAACTGCTCTGGTACCTGAGAAGGATTTTGTTCAAGAAGTGTAATAAATCCCTAATGTCTCTGCAAAGATTCAAAAGCCCATTCTAAAAAGTGAAGGAAAAAAAAAAAAGTATGGAGATGATGAGCCATAGTTATATGCTTAAAAATTCTAACATCATTTCAGGAATTAATGAAAAAAATTTCCCTAACACTTCCTTTCATTTCTTTAACATTGGTAAGATAAATCCATGCAGCATAAGACATTATAAATCCATTGAGACAAACATTCCCTGAGGTATGTACTGCATAATAGCTGTAGTGGAAGCTATGCCAGTAACTAATTAAACTTATGCCTCAGGCTTCAGCGATGTCAATTCATCTATTCCAGATTTATTCTGTTTTTAAAAAGCAAGTAGATCATTTTCTTAATGAAGTCTTGTCATTTAAAAAAAAAAAAAAAGATTACTTAACTAAAGATCTTTTCAAATAGAAATACACTGTGGAGAAAATGTGTTTGATATGACAGGCTATCATATTTGAATAAACATGGTAAAGTTTCATGCTCATGTGAGTCAGCTGGTCATCCAATCTGAGTAGGCCGAAACTCCTTTTTTCCTTACAAGAAATGAAGGAGTACAGAAAAGAGCTTTGCTCTTGACAAAAGGTATCTTCTAAGAATTCCTACAGAAAATAAGATGCTCATCCAAGGTGCTCATTGTCGCACTATATGATGAATCTTACCACCTCAAGAGTTACCAGCTTTCATTGCATTATTCTGCATTCTTTGAGCTGTAAAAGGTTATTTGTGACAGTAAACTACAGCAATAGTTACTCTTCCCATTTCAGTAGAATGGCTTTAAAACTGATGTAGGAATAGCTTCTGCAATAAACTGCTGCAGCCTTTACCTCACCCTTGTTGCTTTTATCAGCATCTTCTCAAGAAAAGAGGGCAGTCACACTTCCTTCCACAGTTCTTGTTACAAGGTTTGCAAGAAGGCAGCAAAATGATGACAGTATCTCTTCTTTTTAATTGCAGCAGAATTCAGGACAGTCTCTTCCTAGCTGTTGGTCATCCCAATTGTTGCAATTCCACTTTAAAGGGTAAAATAATTTCCATATTAAGTCACATTTTCTTCTTTACCAAAAGCTCTAGTTCATCCGCAAGCTCCATAAAGCTAACAGCGTAGATCCTCTAATCACACTACTTACGTGATCATTTTAGGGACACTATATTCGTACAAAGAAGTTGTTGTTTGAATCATTCATGTTTTACCAAAAAGAAAAAAAAAAAAATCTGAAACTCAAATCAGAAACATATTGTCATTAACTGGCTTTGCTTTTGGCATGCTACTCTGAAAACAGACAACTAGATATTATTTCTCCTTGCATCAGATCGTGTTTGAATTTATGCAAACACTGTGCAAGCAGTCCAAGTTCACAAAGAATGAAACTGCTGTTTGCCATCTGCACTGGTAGTGTTGTACTGCAGAACATTAAACTTTATTTGCCATCCTTCATGCTCAAAGTGTTACCAAACAGTGTTAACTGGACTGGTTAAATGCTGGTGTCAGAGAAGCCACTACAGCAGCCATTAAACAGCTAGCAAAAGTTCAGCCGGAATGTCCTTCTTGAATGTTAAAATCTATTTTACTGTAAGCAAATATTAGAGGTATCACTAAACGTTTTAGAGGCAAAGTTACATAAAAGCATGAACCATTTTAAATAATGCAGTCATTAATTAGACATTAACCAGGTATTCAGGAAAAAGAAGGTTAAATTAATGCAGGTGTTCAGTTCTTAACATGAAGAGTACTTGCAGCCCTAAGGCCTGAAGTATTTATAATTAGCTGTGGAACGAAGGCATGCTGAGTTGCTCTAGCACAGATTCATCAGCTTGAACAAGAAATGTTTCTAGTAGATTCCAAAGGCACCGTTTGCAGAGATGCCTATCCAAAACAGTAGTCATAACTAACTCTGATCTTTAGAGGCGACCAAGTAAGATGATCCCTCTTGCCACACAGAGGGATAGAGAATTCAGAATTCAGTCTCTGCAAAGGTAATAGATGCAAAGACTACCTTCTGCTACCCTACCTTAATACAACAAAACAGATTTTACTGATTCAACTTTAAAAGTTTTGTCCTTAGACAATTAGAATTAATTCTTATTAATATAATTTAAAAGAGTGAGATTTCAAGAAAGAAAAAGACAATAAACAAACCCCATAGATATGTCATTTAAAGTCACAACGTTGGTCCATGCAGTTTGCAGTGTCTTCTGCTCCTGTTCAGAGACTGCAAGAAAACTCAAAGTATGGTCTGGAGACACATACACATACAGAGCCATACATTAAAATGTTCAAGCAAAAGCATAACTTGAAGAAAATGCATCTTACTATTGGCAATAGGCAGTGCAATCCAAAGGGAGCCATATAATAGACTACATGAGCTTTGGATCAAATCACAGAATCATAGAATCATTAAGGTTGGAAAAGACCTCTAAGATCATCAAGTCCAACCGTCAACCCAACACCACCATGCCCACTAAACCATGTCCCTAAGTGCCTCACCTACACGTCTTTTAAATACTTCCAGGGATGGTGACTCCACCACTTCCCTGGGCAGCCTGTTCCAAGGCCTGACCACTCTTTCAGTGAAGAAGTTTTTCCTAATGTCCAGTCTAAACCTCCCTTGGCGCAACTTGAGGCCATTTCCTCTCGTCCTATCATTAGATCCATGAAGCTAATACTACAAACCACCAATAAAAAAATATTCCTTAAAACAAAGCTATGCAAAGTAACTGTTGTGAGAAGCCGTGAGTATCTGTCAAAAGTGAAACCCCAACGCCAAAACAAAATCAGAGGAACTGATTTTGATTACAACGTTGACTGCAGTTTTAAAGGAAGCTAATTGGGGGAAATAACATAAAGTCACCATGGCACATTTAAAAACACTACATGGCAAAAACTTACAAACACAGCTCTCTCTGCCAGTAGACGTTGTCACAGAATATAATTTTTTAATCCAAGATCTCTTCACTGCTTGTATTAAACGTTGGTATCCTCTGTACAAATAGACAGAGGGCCCTACTGGGTGGCTCCTAAGAGCCATTCTGCTTAACTTCAGTGCTCCAGTTCTTAACTTCCTATGCATCCCCTCAACTCTCACCCACCTTGCCAGCCTGTCTTACTACTAAACCTCTGTGAAACAGGTGGAGTAGAAATGGTCCGTTTATGGTCTGCAGAGAAAGCCACAGGGGCGTGCTTATTAACAGGGGTGATAATTGAGAAAGAAGATGCAAGAAAAACCACTCCAAAAAACCCCAAAAGAAAACAAAAGGAAGCACAGCAGAGGTTATGTTGGGTTTGAACATTACTCTGCATTTCCTCCAGTCCACTTCCATCTTACTGTTGTTTTTTTTTTTTACCGCACTTGCATTTTTCAGCATATTAACCTGGGCTATGGTGCCCTATCGAAGCCTTTTAACCCCAACCCACAGCTTCACTCCCTTTCAATCACCCTTCTCAGATTCAGCCCTTGTTAGTAATTCAACAGAAATCTTAACACTGCACGCTGTTCTTTTTCATGCTTTTTTTTATTTCTACCTATTTTAACAGTGGTCATCAGTTTTAACTCAGAACAGCAAGCATGCCCCAGTCATTACAATAGTCTCCCTCAACTTCTCTACCAGAATTTCACTCTTCCTCTGTTTTCCTGCCTTAAACCTAGTACCAACCTAATACCAGTTTCTTGCAAGTTTATCCTAGGTTTACAAATCCAAGAGGCAAATACTCCATTTCCAAATGTAATCTAGATAATTTTCTATCTTGGCCTGGCCTCTGCCAAGTGTCATTGAACTCAGGGACAAAATTCTACTGCAAGATTTTTTGCTTTCTGTACTTTCCTCACACAGGTACAACACATTTAGAATATGGCTGCTGAAAATAAATTTTACTTCAAGACAGAACAGGCTGCTCAAATGCTCTAATCTGAAAAGATCCTGCTCATACAAAGGTTCTACCTTAGCAGAGCCATCCATGAATGACAAAAGAGGAGTGTGATTCATTTGGCAGCCAAATTATTTTAATTATTCCACACAGGCATATAAAGGCCCATACACATCACAACTTTTGTCTTCCACAATCATTTTTCTCTTCCCTTTCACTCAATCATTTTTCTCTACATTATTAAATCCTTTTTTCCTCTTGTTACAGTTTGGGAATTCTCCGACTGTAAGAATTCATAGGAGAAGGTTATAATTAGCAGTAAAAGAAAGAGGGTTATATGGAAAAGATGGCTCTATGGGAACTGTGAAATGGAGGCTATTTCAGCTAACTGAAAAACCCGGTGCTCACTTCAGTGTTATCACTTCTTCAACAAAACTCATCCCAGCCTGCATCCTGCTTACCAGACAGCATGCAGGTGGTTCACTGGCTGACAGATAAAGTCCACAAACTAACACACACAGGCACACAATCAAGCCAGTAAAAAGCAATTTCGGAGAAAAGACCAAATTATACATCTAGTAGCTAATGAGACAAGAGCAATCTTGATGGCATGAACAAATCCAAAATAATCATTAATGTACAGCTCTAAAAAAAAAAAAATCTTACAATGAGGTGAGTTTCAGAGGAAGTTATAGCAATTCAGACTAGCTAGAAAAGATACTAAAAATTACGAAGTTTTTCAAAACAACATGCAGATTTTGCTTCTCACATAGTTTTGAGTCCATTTGACAAATACAGGTCCATGAACTGATTTACAGGTTACTGAAAATGAGAGGAAATTATTAAATGGATAATGGATAAGTCGAAGTCAATATACAATGCAATACTGAGGCTTAATCTGGAATACTATGTATCATTCTTTATCATGTCTTGTCTGTCCAGCATGTGAACATGCGCTGCAAATAAAATACAGGGCAGTGCTGCTAGTATTCTCAAGAGAATGAGAGCCTACCTTACAACAGTATCTCAAAGAGAAGACTGTCAATGGCTGTTTAAGAACAAAGAGCAAACAGGATTGATGAAATACCATGGGGAAAAAAACAAAAAGCCATCTTAACTCACAAGGAGCATGCTTGCACAACAGCAAGTGATAAAAACTGGCCATTAATAAATTTAGGATAAAGTGTAAAGGAATGTTTCTAACCATGAGAGCGAAGAGATTCTCAAGCAACATTTGCTGGACACAGCAACAACACAATGAAGCTTCATAAATGTGACATACGGGGCCTGCAAGAGTAAGGGGACTGGAACTATGAACTAAGAGATGTTTTCCAATCTCATCTCATGCTCTTGCTCCCTCATTCATAAATAAATCCATACATATACACACACACCCCCATGTTAAGCAGACACTCTCCCCCCTCCCGAGTAATTTGAAGCTACTCAGAGTAACATCTCTGTCTCTTGCGGCTGATTAATATTCTGATATTTGTACTTTCTCGTACGCAAGTTTTTCCAGCAGCTCCCTCCAAGCACTCTTCTCCCTTGATTCTTTTACATCAGACAAGCCTTGAATTCATACTGCTGTCTTTCACAGAATGTGGATACTCTTCTCTCTGTAGCTGCCTACTTTCATGAAGGGTTATTTATAACTTGTAATAAGTTAACATCTCATCTCTTCACAGTTAAAGGTCACTTCAGAAGTTGTGGGATATTGGGAGAAAGGAGGGAAAGGGATACACATAAAAGCATGGCCTGCAGAAAGCTAGGATTTAAAAAAAAAAAATATTTAACTAAAGGCACTGGAGTTCACTCAGCCTATTCAAGTGCTTCAAGAATCACAATTTCATAATGTTGCTAAAACATCCTTCTTTATTCTTGGCATAAGTACATGTGTTTGTAAGCAGTGGGAAAGGCATCATATTTTTAATTGGAGTGTGAAAAATGCTGCTCATTGAAAGAAAAAATACGTAGTTATAATTGGAAGTGGAAACTAAAACCAACACTTCACTTGATTATACAGAAAAGGCATCACTTGTTCACAAGATAGAGCCTCTAGATGGGCCCAGAGTCTTATCTTCCATACTTCAACTAACACTCCTGTTTACTACAGGAGTGATAGTTGAGTGATTCCTATAGAGCCAAAGTACTGTGATCAAACTAATTGTTTTTACAGAATTGCAGAATGGCTGAGGCAGGAAGGCACCTCTGGAGATGACCTAGTCCAACCCCCTGCCTCAGAGCAGGGTCAGTAGAGCAGGATACTCAAGGCTGTATCCAGTTGGTTTTTAATTACACCCAGGGATGAAGGCTCCACAGCATCTCTGGACAACCTGTTCCAGTGTTTGACTGGCCTCACAATAAAACATTTTTTCTTATGCTGAAATGGATTTTCCTGTATTTCAATTCGTGTCCACTGCCTCTCCTCCTTTCACTGTCTACTGCCCAGAGGACTCTGGCTCCACTTTTTTTACTCCACCACATCGTATATTCACGCATGTATTTCAATTCGTGTCCACTGCCTCTCCTCCTTTCACTGTCTACTGCCCAGAGGACTCTGGCTCCACTTTTTTTACTCCACCACATTGTGTATTCACGCACATTGAAAACATCAGCCCGAGCCTTCTCTGCTCCAGGCTAAACAGTCCCATCTCTCTCAGACTCTCCTCAGACGTCAGATGCTCCAATCCCCCAACCATCTTCATGGCCCTTCGCCAGACTTACTCCAGTATGTCCATCTCTCGTACAGGAGAACCCAGAACTGGACACAGTACTCCAGATGTGCCTCATCAGAAAGGAAAAGAGGAGAAGGATCACCTCTCTCCACCTCCTCACAATGCTCTGCCTAATGCAGCCCAGGAAGCTAGGAGCTGCCTTTGCCACAAGCACACATTGCCGTCTCAAGGTCTTGCCAAAGCTGCTTTCCAGCCACTCGGCCCCAGCCTGTACTGGTGCCTGGGTTATTCCCCTCCAGGTGCAGGACTTGGCATTTCCCTTTGTTCATGAGGATCCTGTCAGCCCATTTCTCCAGCCTGTTGAGGCCTCTGTGAATGGCAGCACAACCCTCATAGTGAGTCAAACACTTTTCCCAGTTTCACATTATCTGCAAACTTGCTGAGAGTGCCCTCTGCCCTATCATCCAGGTCATTAGTGAAGATGCTGAGCAGAATCAGCCCCATTATCCACCCCTGCAGTACATTGCCAATGACTGGCCTTCAGCTGGAGCTCATGCTGCTGATCACAACCCTTTAAGTCTGGCACTTCAGCCAGTTTTCAGTCCACCTCACTGTCCATTTATCTGGTCTGCATTTCATCAGTTTGTCAATGAGGATGATACAGGAGACAGTGTCAAAAGCTTTGCTGAAGTCAACATAAACAGTGTCCTCCCCTCCTCCACCAAGTCAGTGAGTGATGTCATCACAGAAAACTAACCGATCGGTCAGACATGACTTCTCCTACATAAATCCATGCTGATTACTCCCAACGAGCTTCTTGTCCTTCGTATGTTTGGAAATGGCTTCCAGGAGGTCAATGTGATGCTTGAGTTCCCCAAATTCCCCTTCTTTCCCTTCTTTAAAACATGAACGACTTTTGCTTTCTGCTAGTCCCCAGGAGCCTCTCCCAACGTTTCTTCTGAGAAAATCAATTTTCCGTCTGGAATTAATCTCCTTTGAGATCTTCTTCTGGGTTAGGCATTATAGCAGGCCTGCCTACTGTACCCTTATGATGTATGAATGAAAATAACACTTGTTTTTCAGGTGTCAAGCTGGGTTGTAGCAATGATGGAGAGAGGGGAGAATGCTTTGTACTGTGGAAGCAAATATGACCTAGAGCTACTGAATGACACTTGACAGAATAAAACAGTTCTCCCAAAAACAAAACACTGCAAATAAAGTTATCTTTACTTCTGCAATCAGTCATGACACAGACCAAGTATCCACGTGAGAGCAAGGAGAAGAAATGAAGCCATGTAAGACACAACTATTCAAGCAATTCCAACACTCATGCTTAGACAGCCATGATTAACTAAAACGCCACCTTTCAGATTAAAATGTATTCTTTAGAACATATATACATCCTGTCAGCTATGATAAAAGAAAGTGACCATATTTTATATATATAAGAGCATCCAACCTTCCTGTGGGGAGCTATGCTGTTACAGAGTGTTTGGCAAGAACCATAATCTGTCCACACTAACCTTTAACACAAAGCAGTGTGGCAGAATCGGTATCTGAGAAGTTACCCTTCCTAAACTCAGGTATAGATGTTATGCTGAACAACTTCTGAGAACAGTTTCCAACAGGTTAAGCTGGAAACAGCAAAAGGAATGAAATGGTACAGGCTAGGAGCAGGGTGTGAACAAGGTTTTAGAGAAGCTCCCGTGTAATCCACCACGTAGTTGGCAGATACTAGAGCACGGCTTTTTCCAAAGTCAGAGATGCTTGAATTTACGTGGTTTGTCCTGTGCTCATTTGTGCCCTGTCTTTTCATACTCATTCTGTTTCTTTCCTGATCAAACTTGTGCTTCCTCAAACTTTGCTTAGTCACACCATCCTTACTACTTGCATGAAAGCAATCTAACACAGTACAAGCTGCACAGCTCTTCTCTCTGCACGTAAGTGCACCCAGCAGAGAGGAGCTGCAAGGCAACACACCACTGAACACACTTCAGTTTTGTGCTAGCATAGCTATGGTTTCTGCAGTGCATGGAAATGCTTCATTAACATTTTAAACAATGTCATTTGGTGCCCTAGCTACATTTCCTGTGATGGTCTGTAGAGTGCAGTTAGCTTACTATGGGTTCATCTTAAAGAAGCTTTTCCAGATACCCTGTAGGTATCCCTTTCACTTAAAAAAACACTAAAGAAACTGTTCAATCACTCCTTTCTAGTTGTCTCATCTGCTAACAGTTGAATACAAAAACAGAGTTAATATTAGTGTTTTATGACAAAGCAATAGTTATTTGGATCTTAAATACTGTCCTAGTATCCTGCAAAACTTCCGTATCTGTCATTATTCTAGCCCTTTCACTTGAGAATAAAATCTGGATACTAACTATCCTCTGTTTCTTCCACTCACAGAATTGAAACCTCTCTTCTGTCTTCCAAGAGTGCAGAAAATGTATTGGGTAGAGAGGCAGGTGGCTAATAACTATATCCAAGAGCAGCTACATTTAACTAAGAGGCATAGCTGTAAATTCCTTGAAGAGAAGGGAAAAAAAAAAAGATACAAAAGGGGAAGGGAAAAAAGGAAGAGACTACATTGCAACAATGTGCTATATATGTTAGAAACAACTGAAGTGGAATTTCCTAAAACGGTACCTACTTGCACATGTCTGCCAGCATAGCTGGAGCAGGAAGACTGGCAGGTGTGATTTGTAACTGAACCGGCAGAAGCCCCTACCACTGACTTAATTAAACTAGCTAAACTGGTTTAACTGATTGAGCTTTTACTGGTACAGCCTGTTTGCTTGCTGTACAGGGTTTTACTAGATGGCCCTGAAGCAAAGCTTCACTGTATAGCTGCTTCACAGCAGAAGCTCTCTGGCAATACGTTATACTAACACCCTTATAATCATGAAAGGACAATGGTACAGACAGAGCAAAAGAGATGCAAGTTCCTATCGCAAGTAAGGCTGCTCATCCGTAATGTTTACAAAGAACAATTTGGTTTTGTATTATCTTACACTATGTATTTTTGCAGCAGATAATATTTACACCATGGTATGCCCTCATTGAAAGGCACACACATTCAGAACAAAAGTAAAAATATTTTAAGTGGCCATTGTTAACATCACAAAAATCAAGGAGCTCTGTTGGTGGCACCAAATGATCTTTACCGGACAATTACTACTACGTTAATGTATTTTTTTTGCACACCTAGAAAAGCACTTGTAATTAATCACTCTATATTTTCACTGAATCACTACTTGTGACACCTTTCCACAAGCCCTGTTTATGTGCATTTTGAATGCAAAAACTTACTACTTTGAGGTGAAGTTCAATAAAATGATGGTATCGATATAATGGCAGCATAGTAGTAATAATGCTGTTTCAAGTTCAGGTCTCCTCCTGCTACTATGTATCATGCTCCAATGATGTGAACTTCCCTTTCCTCTCAAGCAGTCTAACCAGCTAATATTAATTGGCCTTAACTAAAAATAATTGCCTGTAGCCAGTATTTATCTTTAATTTTGTTGCTTGTTGCCAGATCTAATGAGGGGATACTGAGTCTGGGAGCCTAGTCAATTTTTCCAACAACGCAATCTAGTAAGAGATAGTAATTTAGCCTCTCCCTGTAAATCTTGTTTTTGCTTTATGAACATCTGAAAACATCAGTAAGAAACAAATACATGTGTTAGCACTTATTAGCAAACGCTGGTGTGTTGTTTATTACCAACTCAGATCCCATCTCCCTGTCTGTCCCTCCACATACATTCTTCAATGGTAGGAGTTGAGTAGCTCATTTTAGTACAGACAGGCTCAAAGGCATGACCGAGAAAGCCTCCACTAATATAACCAGTCTTCAAATAAAAACCACTCTCTAACACAGCTATAATAAATATTTTCTCTCATTCTTTATAGTGCTCAGTGTCACGGCGTTGCAATTTGACAGCAGAAGGACATGGTACAGAGACTGGAGAG